>NC_084630.1:7041068-7163568 GCF_033978795.1 Nerophis ophidion | reverse complement strand
TTTAATCTTTTAAAAATGAAAAAAAAAGACACAAACGAGGAACTAGGAACAGCCAAACTGCAAAACGGGGAAACAGGATCCAGCAAACAGGAACTAGCAACAAAAATATATCACACTGCAAACAGCTATAGGATACAGGTACAAACGGTAGGAGCTACAAATCGTAATGACATCGACACGACAAGTTAAAATAACAACAATCCAGCAACCGACTGGAGGACAAAAACAGGCTCAAACAGAAGCGGGCTGATTGACATCAGGTGCGGCCAGGTGCCAATCAGCCGCAGCTGAAGGGAAAACAGCGCACAGGAAAAAAAAACAGGATACAGACAAAATAAGAGCGCTGACAGGAACCAAAAACAGGAAATACTAAACACAGAGGAAACCAAGGCAAATGCAGAGGAAAAAAAACTAAAACAAACAAAATGTCAGTGGCAAGCCTGACACAAATCTTGGCAGTCACTCGCCTTCTTGCCTTTTTCTTAGCATTTTCGCTCCCTCTCAAATGCACCATTTTTTTTGGCGTTGATCCCTCTCACACGGACTCCAACCAACCAAAAATGTTCTCATCGTTAAACATAACGATACACAGGTGTGCCAATAAAAAAAAACAGAAGAGGTCTCTTTATTCTCTGCAACCAATGTCTTCATAGTAATGAGCTGAATGAATGTGGGGATTTGCTTCCGTTTCCGCGCCACGTTTATAAATATCTAGACAATAATAGTCCACGGTAGGAATTGCAGACTGGTGAAGTGTCTGCAGAATGAAACACTTCAGTAGATTTCTCTCTTATGAATGGAATATCCTCTATGTCTATTGACCGGGTCTGAATGGGCAATGTTTTACACACTGATTTTGCACTGCATGGTCTTTATTCTTGTTTGTATAAATCTCATTTTGGTCCAGGCAGATGTGGCCACTCGCCTTCTTATCCGCTTTGTCCTCTACATGCTGAATGTCCTTATGTCTGTGGGGAAGTGTGCTATTGTTTTGTGTTATTGTGTTGGCTCTAGCAGAAGGCATGTCCCTGATGCAAGCAATGAGCTTCATTCAGCAATAAGTTCCTAACTTTTCCTCTTATCTTTCTTCCGAAGTGATTTCCTGAGAGGAGGACATTCAAATTCATGATGTATTCTTAAACGGCCAAATTGTTCCCACCTTCTGTTCTTAAGTTGCTGAATGCCAAAATGTTAGCGCGAGCATCTCTATCATTATTTGCATGTAAACACACCCTTATTTCCCCCATATGCATATGTAAACACCTTTAATTCCGTAATTTGCATAGGCAAACGCCCTCAATTTCGCATATAAGGGCACAATCTCGGCAGAAAAGCAGAACATCAAACACAGGGAGAAAACACAAAGAGATTACAGAAGAGAAATTCGTATTATCCCACAGGGAAAATACATACCGTAAACTCAAAATGTAAGTTTAAGAAAGGGGGGACTGCTGGGGGAGCCTAAAACGTTCAAATCAATTTTTGTCTGTGACAATCCCTCGCTGTCGTGCGGGTTCCATGGACCACCAAATATGGACATTGTTGAGCAGGGATGTGACTTTGTTTATTTTTACTCGTCGGCTCGCTTTCCAGTTTGCCGTGTCGTCGTCTGCCTCTGGCTCTCTTCCTCTCTTGCTCCGCGTTGTCAGGACTTAGAATTGGTTTTGTATTGCTTCTTCGATGCAGAGAATATTTGGGACGAGCCAGGTATGAACGTGAGTACATGATTAATTTATTTACACACTAAATACAAAAAACAGGGAAAACAAAGGGCGCACGCTCAATGGTGGATAAAAACTATACTATACTCAAGAAAACAAAAACAGCACAATGGCATGGCTATATACAAACGGACAAAAGACACTAACTGTGGCACAAACAAACCAAAAACTTGCACTGAGGCATAAATAAACAAACTTACGTGGCTTGATCAGAAAACATACAGCATGTCATGAAGGTCGGTACATGAAAATGTGATTAATGTCTCAGAAGGAAATGTAGGATACGATACAAAGTTGCCAGGACGAGGACAGAGACAGAATGACTTAAATAATCAATCAATCAATCAATCAATGTTTATTTATATAGCCCTAAATCACAAATGTCTCAAAGGACTGTACAAACCACTACGACTACGACATCCTTGGAAGAACACACATAAGGGCAAGGAAAACTCACACCCAGTGGGCAGGGAGAATTCACATCCAGTGGGACGCCAGTGACAATGATGACTGTGAGAAACCTTGGAGAGGACGCCCCTAAGGGACCGAAAGCAATGGATGTCGAGCGGGTCTAACATGATACTGTGAAAGTTCAATCCATAGTGGCTCCATCACAGCCGCGAGAGTTCAGTTCAAAGCGGATCCAAGACAGCAGCGAGAGTCCGGTCCACAGGAAACCATCCCAAGCGGAGGCGGATCAGCAGCGTAGAGATGTTCCCAACCGATACACAGGCGAGCAGTCCATCCTGGGTCCCGACGAGCGGTCAATCCTGGGTCTCGACTCTGGACAGTCATCGGACCGGACCCCCTCCACAAGGGAGGTCGGGACAGAGGAGAAAAAGAAAAGAAGCGGCAGATCAACTGGTCTAAAAGGAGGTCCATTTAAAGGCTAAAGTATACAAATGAGTTTTAAGGTGAGACTTAAATGCTTCTACTGAGGTAGCATAAATAATGACTATGATGATTAGTGACAGGTGTGAGGACCGAGGACAGGGGCGTGACTTGGAGACCAGGTGGAAACTAATGAGTAACTACGGAACCAAAACCAGGAAGTGCAAAACGGGAAACAAGAGTCCAAAAAAACCCAAAACATAAACATGATCAAACATAAACCTGATTCACATGCATGACACACGTCAGCTTCCCTCTGGCTCCTTCTCGTCTCTCCGCCTCTCTCCCTGACGTTCACGGCTGTCGCCCTTTTATACAGCGGGAGAGGATTACTTGATTGTCCCCAGGTGCGCGATCCACGCACCTGATCTTGATTGCGGCGTCGCTCCCTGCGCGGCCCGCCTCGCCGCTCGCTCGCCGCCCCCACCTCCTCGCCGCCATCTGGCTCGCTGTCGGACTGCCGGCCCCGCCTCTATTTTGGAATGTCTATATGTAGTGAGTCTTATTTTGCGTTGTGTAGTTTTTTAAGTAAGAAACACTCCACCATTCTGTCGTTTCATCATTTATTGGCCACCTGTTTTGGAAACACGAAACACATAAACAGGTGTCTACTTTTTCTGGCGGAGTGATACCTCATCAGCAAAAGTCCGATAGAAGAGGAAGTAAACAACATTCATTCATACAAAAATAATCATTGAAATTACATTAACAAAAACGTTTTATCACAAAAAAAATAATAATAATAATACACAAATCCACATACCTGTTTTGGAAACACGAAACACATAAACAGGTCTCTACTTTTCTGGCGGAGTGATACCTCATCAGCAAAAGTCCGATAGAAGAGGAAGTAAACAACATTCATTCATACAAAAATAATCATTGAAATTACATTAACAAAAATGTTTTATCACAAAAAAGAAAATAATAATACACAAATCCACATACCTGTGTTGGAAACACGAAACACATAAACAGGTCTCTACTTTTCTGGCGGAGTGATACCTGCGTAAATACCATGTGTAATTATGACCAAACTTTTCAAACATTCGACGCTCTAATCCTTACTTAACAAAATTGTGCATAAAAAAATACTTAAAACAACACATCACTTGTACCTGCAACATTAATGTTTTAGCTTTTAAAGTATTATGAAAGTTTAGAAATAATTTTTACACAAGAAACACAGAGCAATGAAGAACTATTACCTCATCAGCAAAAGTCCGATAGAAGCGGAAGAAAATATCCGAAAAAAACAGCAGTCACTTCCTGCACCGGACATCCGGTTCTTCAAAATAAAACCAATACTTCAAAATAAAACATAACACCCTGTCTCGTTCACAACATAGCGCAACAACATCACACTATTACATTTATATTGCTCATTTTGCTGTCTGTCTGTCTGTCCGTCCGTCCGTCCGTCCGTCCGTCCGTCCGTCCATCCATCCATCCATCTATCTATCTATCTATCTATCTATCCATCCATCCATCCATCTATCTATCCATCCATCCATCTATCTATCTATCTGTCTATCTATCCATCAATCATATACATTTAACATTAAACAATAGAAGCAAGGGCACTTGTCACACTTAAGAACAAATAAGCCACCCTAAGACTGCTCTGGAGCACTCGTAGATTTTGTTCTTACCTACGAACAAATCCCAGCTAAGAAAACGGTTGCTGAACGGTTTCTGAATGGGGCTCAATGTTGTCATTTGGTCAATTCAAGTCAGTATTTATGGCGGAATTTTTATAAAAATATGAACAAACTAGAAACTTCGGCCCCTTCTACACTAAGCCTGATAAGGTTGTCCAGGGTAAATCCCACCTAACCTTATCCTTGTCCACACACAACAATGCGACTGTTAAAGAACCCCCCAACACCCGCCTGTGCAATACGTCATAGTCACCTCTGACCTGAATGTGAATTCTTACCCTGTGTTTCAATGAAGACTATTGCTAAATTTCTCTTAAAGGGGAACATTATCACCCAACCTATGCAAGCGTCAATATATACCTTGATGTTGCAGAAAAAAGACCATGTATTTTTTAACCGATTTCCGAACTCTAAATGGGTGAATTTTGGCAAATTAAACGCCTTTCCGTTTATCGGTCTTTCAGCGATGACGTCAGAATGTAACGTCATCAGGTAACACACCCGCCATATTCATTTTCACATTACAAACACCGGGTCTCAGCTCTGTTATTTTCCGTTTTTTCGACTATTTTTTGGAACCTTGGAGACATCATGCCTCGTCGGTGTGTTGTCGGAGGGTGTAACAACACTAACAGGGAGGGATTCAAGTTGCACCACTGGCAAAAAAATCTGCTGCCAGACCCCCATTGAATGTACCAGAGTGTCTTCACATTTGACCGGCGATGCTAAGACAGACATGGCACAGAGATGTGTGGATAACCTGCAGATGCATTTGCAATGATTAAGTCAACGAAATCCCAAAGGTGAGTTTTGTTGATGTTGTTGACTTATGTGCTAATCAGACATATTTGGTCACGGCATGACTGCCAGCTAATCGATGCTAACATGCTACGCTAATCGATGCTAACATACTACGCTAATCGATGCTAACATGCTATTTACGCTAGCTGTATGTACATTTGAAACTAGATACCCACATTTAATGCGAAACAAACACTTACCAATCGACGGATTTAAGTTGCTCCAGTGTCACAAGATGCGAAAGTCCTGATCGAAAGTCCGCACATTTTACCGGCGATGCTAATAAGGCAGCCATGCTATGGGTATGTACACCGACGCTATGGCCGAATAGCGTCAATAGCTATTCGCTCAATAGCTTCAGTTTCTTCTTCAATTTCGTTTTCGCTATCTGCCTCCATACTCCGACCATCTGTTTCAATACTTGCGTAATCTGTTGAATCGCTTAAGCCGCTGAAATCCGAGTCTGAATCCGAGCTAATGTCGCTATATCTTGCTGTGGTAACCGTCATGTTGTTTACATTGGCAGCAATGTATGACGTCACAGGGAAATGGATAGTGGTTTCGAAGATAGCGAAAATAAGGCACTTTAAAGCTTTATTTAGGGATATTCCGAGACCGGTAAAATTTTTTAAAAAACTTCCAAAAATACAACAAGCCACCGGGAACTGATTTTTATTGTTTTTAACCCTTTTGAAATTGTGATAAGGTTCCCCTCTAACAGTAAACCTTCCTTGCATTCTATCAGCAGAAAATTGTAGTGAATCGCACCTGAGCCATAATACATTAATCATATTTTTAATGGACGTGTGAAAGTAAAGAATGTGATAAAAAAAAAACATTTTACAACAACCAAAAACAGGACACTGTGATTGTAGGTTGAAATTGGCGGTCGTATTTGACGGCCGCAACCACTTCATGGCTTCACAATAGTTATGGAGTACAAAACTAGACGTTGAGTAATCGCTCGACATACATGGCGGACAATAACTGACAGTCTGCTTTGCCAGTCCAAATGTGTTCACTATTTTTCGTAGTCTTCCTTTGTCCACGTAGCTTGCATTCTCTAAGTACAATCACAACTGACCTGGATATTTGAAAGTTCTCTTGCCATTCAGCTGGCACAACACACTCGGTGACGGAAAAAATCCCACCAGGCTGCCGTTCTTCCAGAGCTTAACCAAAAACGTCGCTCAACATTGCTGTTTCCGTCTGATATGTGGTGTATTTGCATCATCTTATAGTGATTCGTTACTAATATAGCACTTCCCTAGAAGCGGACGCTTGAACATTTTTAGGACTTATGCAGATCCCAAATACACATCAGCAGGTACCAGAAGGTAAAAAAAGTTGGTGTTGCATAATCTTGCAAAACAAAATGCTAGGTAATATTTCTGCTTATAGGTACCATTTTACAGTCCTTATACTCGCACCATAATAATATTGGTATGTTTAATACGGCGACATTTCGTCAAGCGGTGCGTTTATTTACTCCAATCATATTGCAGTCTACACATATCTCTTATGTATGGCTGCTGTCTACTGGTCACACTTATCATTACACCATTTACAAAATAAAATAGCTTTGAGGTCAGTAAGCACAACCAGAATGATGCTGTACATAAGATGCACCTGTACTGATCCGTGGCTCGCATCATGTTTTGTCATTTTCTATTATTTTTCGACTCCCTTAGTTTCTGTTTTGTGCCCCTCTGGGTTTGTTCTGGTTTCTATGGAGATTAATTGGGTTCGCCTGCCTCTGGTTAATGGTCGGCACGCTCACCTGCAGTCTACTACTAATCAGAGAGCTTTTTATTCACATTGCTTGCCACGCTCAGCCTGGCTTCCTTGTTTGACACACATTTGATTTTCGAGGAATAAATAATGTTCCTACCTGCAAGTCCTGTCCAGAGTGATACGTTTGCATCCAGGGGGAACAATCCTTGCAGTAAGCCGCGACCCCTTCATAACAGCACTGTTGATTTTGGAGAAAAACAAGGATTATATCAGATATAGAACTTCCTTTGAAGCTGAAACGTGTACATTTTTAGGGACTTATGCAGATCCCAAATACACATCAGCAGGTACCAGAAGGTAAAAAAAAGTTGGTTTTGCATAATCTTGCAAAACAAAATGCTAGGTAATATTTCTGCTTATAGGTACCATTTTACAGTCCTTATACTCGCACCATAATAATATTGGTATGTTTAATACGGCGACATTTCGTCAAGCGGTGCGTTTATTTACTCCAATCATATTGCAGTCTACACATATCTCTTATGTAAGGCTGCTGTCTACTGGTCACACTTATCATTACACCATATACAAAATAAAATAGCTTTGAGGTCAGTAAGCACAACCAGAATGATGCCCTATATAAGGCGCACCTGTACTGATCCGTGGCCCGGATCATGTTTTGTCATTTTATGTTTTTTTTGGACTCCCTTGTTTCTGTTTTGTGCCCCTCTGGGTTTGTTCTGGTTTCTATGGAGATTAATTGGGTTCGCCTGCCTCTGTTTAGTGGTCGGCACGCTCACCTGCAGTCTACTACTAATCAGAGAGCTTTTTATTCACCTTGCTTGCCACGCTCAGTCTGGGTTCATTGCTTGCCACACATTTGATTTTCGAGGAATAAATAATGTTCCTACCTGCAAGTCCTGTCCAGAGTGATCCGTTTGCATCTAGGGGGAACAATCCTTGCAGTAAGCCGCTACCCCTCCATAACAGCATTGTTGATTTTGGAGAAAAACAAGGATTATATATAAGCCTTATAGTCAGGAAAACACGTGACCTCATAAAAGCCTGCAAACATACCACCAAAAATATGCAAATATTGTTGACTTATAGCAATATTCACTTTATGATGACAGAAAACATGATGCATGGAAAAGGATGACCACGTGATGTCCAGGCTGTGTAGAAAGGGACTATAAAAGTGGAGTAGAAATACAATGGGTCCATAAAAGAGGAGCAACTGGGATGTCAGTCGGACTTTACTGCATCATCTTATAGCGATTCGTTACTGATATAGCACTTCCTTAGACCGATGTGTGTGAACGCTAATAGAGTCTACTCTCCGTAAAAAAAAGGCTGCCAAGCTTCGGATAAGAATACAGATAAAGACAGAGGGGATGAGGTTGTAAATCACGTACACACACACTAGCAAACACACACACACGCTCACAAACACACTGATAACATAGGCAGCTCGACCTTCACTCCAGCATGTTGTGTATTATCCTCCCTCTCCTCCCCGCTGCTGAAAAAACTGATGCTTATCGGTGTTACAGCAGATAACTTAGAGCTCACGAGAGAGAGCCAGCGTGAGAGAGAATGGGGAGAACAAAACGACGAGATGCGAAACGTGACAAATGAGAGGCTGCGGCTGTAAGAGGAACAGGCGGGGCAAAGATGCTATGGAATAAAGAATACTAGACCCAATAAATAAATAGAGGGGGGCATAGAAAAATGTGCCGGTGTCTGAAATGTGTTCATTTGCTCAATGAGATGCCAAGATGGAAGTGTAACTTGTGTTTGCCTTGTAAAGTTCATGAAGTGCAACATTGGCAAAATCAACAACAAAAGCATTCTTTGTACGTTTTCTTGCAAAATATGTCCTTCTTGTGGAATTCGTGGACTGTACAAGCAACCACACAAATATTTGATACAGCTCAATGTGAAAAAATATTGTGAGACCTTCAAAAGTCCTTAAGCCTCCGCATTTACTCTGCAGATTACACCAAGGGGCTGATTTACAAAAGGTTTGTGTGCACTAGGGTTGGACGTTATAGCCCTATATTACCGCCATACTAATCAATCAATCAATCAATGTTTACTTATATAGCCCTAAATCACTAGTGTCTCAAAGGGCTGCACAAACCACTACGACATCCTCGGTAGGCCCACATAAGGGCAAGGAAAACTCACACCCAGTGGGACATCGGTGACAATAATGACTATGAGAACATGATACTGTGATACTGATGACTATGAGAACATATGTGAACATGATACTGTGAAAGATCAATCCCCAATGATCCAACACAGTCGCGAGAGTCCAGTCCAAAGCGGAGCCAACACAGCAGCGAGAGTCCCGTTCACAGCGGAGCCAGTAGGAAACCATCCCAAGCGGAGGCTGATCAGCAGCGCAGAGATGTCCCCAGCCGATACACAGGCGAGCAGTACATGGCCACCGGATCGGACCGGACTCCCTCCACAAAGGAGAGTGGGACATGGAAGAAAAAGAAGAGAAACGGCAGATCAACTGGTCTAAAAAGGGAGTCTATTTAAAGGCTAGAGTATACAAATGAGTTTTAAGGTGAGACTTAAATGCTTCTACTGAGGTGGCATCTCGAACTGTTACCGGGAGGGCATTCCAGAGTACTGGAGCCCAAAATGAAAAAGCTCTACAGCCCGCAGACTTTTTTTGGGCTTTGGGGATCACTAATAAGCTGGAGTCCTTTGAACGCAGATTTCTTGCCGGGACATATGGTACAATACAATCGGCAAGATAGGATGGAGCTAGACCGTGTAGTATTTTATACGCAAGTAGTAAAACCTTAAAGTCACATCTTAAGTGCACAGGAAGCCAGTGCAGGTGAGCTAGTACAGGCGTAATGTGATCAAACTTTCTTGTTCTTGTCAAAAGTCTAGCAGCCGCATTTTGTACCAACTGTGATCTTTTAATGCTAGACATGGGGAGACCCGAAAATAATACGTTACAATAGTCGAGGCGAGACGTAACAAACGCATGGATAATGATCTCAGCGTCTTTAGTGAACAGAATGGAGCGAATTTTAGCGATATTACGGGGATGAAAGAAGGCCGTTTTAGTAACGCTTTTAATGTGTGCCTCAAAGGAGAGAGTTGGGTCGAAGATAATACCCAGATTCTTTACCGTGTCGCCTTGTTTAATTGTACCGCCTCTGAAAAGTACCCCGCCTCTTCTCTCGTTTTTATAAAATTGTTATAGTTGTCATGATCCGTAGTCTGGATCATGTTTAGTTTAGTTATTTTCTGTTAGTTTGGACTCCCTTTGTTGTTTGTGTACCTTTTTGTGAGTCACTTTGGTCACCATGGCAACATATTAATTTCACCTGCTGAGGGTACCAGACGCACACCTGTTTTTGTTAATTACTTCCTTATTTAAGCCTGCCTTGTCCCGTCAGTCGGTCTTGGCCCCTTGTTTGCGGTATGCAACTGTTTCGTTGGTATTTACTAGATTTCTTGTTACCTGATTCTGTGCTAGTGTTAGCATTAGCTTCTGTGCTTTCGCCACGCGTTTCTTTTCGTCTGTTTTTGTACCAGTGTTTTGTTATTAAATCATTCTTACCTTTTAGTTGTTGTCCGGAGTGTCTATGTTTGCGTTGGAGGAACGATCCCGCATTAAAATGCGACCCCCACGTGACAGAAATAACAAAAACACTGGTACAAAAACAGATGAAAAGAAACGCGTGGCGAAAGCACAGAAGCTAATGCTAACACTAGCACAGGATCAGGTAACAAGAAATCTAGAATTACCAACGAAATAGTTGCATACCGCAAACAAGGGACCAAGACCGACTGACGGGACAAGGCAGGCTTAAATAAGGAAGTAATTAACAAAAACAGGTGTGCGTCTGGAACCCTCAGCAGGTGAAATTAATATGTTGCCATGGTGACCAAACTGACTCACAAAAAGGTACACAAACAACAAAGGGAGTCCAAACTAACAGAAAATAACTAAACTAAACATGATCCAGACTACGGATCATGACAATAGTATGTTTATAAACTTAGTAAATATGTCCCTGGACACATGATGACTTTGAATATGACCAATGTATGATCCTGTAACGACTTGGTATCACATTGATACCCAAATTTGCGGTATCATCCAAAACTCATGTAAAGTATCAAACAACAGAAGAATAAAAGATTATTACATGTTAACAGAAGTGTGAATACAACATTTTAAAAGAGAAAGTAAGCAGATATTAACAGTAAATCAACAAGTAGATTAAAGGCCTACTGAAATGAGATTTTCTTATGGGAAGCCCAGCCTCCCATAGTCTGTAGCTCTTTTTTTTTTTTTTTTTCAGCATATTACTGTAAATTGAAAAAAATTACCAGCGATTGTTTTTTTTGGGGGGGTTGTGGAGCTCTTCACATCCTCACATTGTTTACAATCATGGCCTCACATTGTTTACAATCATGGCCTCACATTGTTTACAATCATGGCCACCAGCAGCAAGAGCGATTTGGACCGAGAAAGCTACGTTTCCCCCATTCATTTGAGCGAGAATGAAAGATTCGTGGATGAGGAAAGTGAGAGTGAAAGACTAGAAAGAAAAAAAATCAGACGGCAGAGCGATTCAGATGTTATTAGACAAATTTACTACAACAATTCTGGAAAAACGCAGTCATTTTTTTTATTATTTTTTTTTTTTACTGTAAAATCCACGGTAACCGTAACCCTAAGAGTCTTCCCTCAATAACCTGAGAATTGTTGCTTATGAGTAACACGAACCCTAACCCTTATACGTTTCCCTAGTGTCCAAATAACTCTAAATTAAGTTGTTGTTGCTTTAATAACCAACTATTTAACGGTGAATATATTCCCCATACTAAGGTGTTATAATATATTTATACATATTTGCATTATGGCCGTCAACGAAAAAAAAATCCATAATTTACCCGCACCGTTTTATAAGCCGCAGGGTGCAAAGCGTAGGAAAAAAAGTAGCAGCTTATAGTCCGGAATTGACGGTACTTTATCGACACATTTAATTTCCGATCTTCCGCAGGCCACAAAATGGTGCTGTTCGATAACACCTGTTATCTAAGTGTTTTTTTTTTTTTTTTTACAACCCTAATTTGTATTCATGTTGCTATCCAATATATGTAGAAACCCTTATGCAGGTTTGCTTTTACATGCATTCCATTTGCATATGCGCCCTCATGTACCTCCTCTTCCATGTAATGTTAAGTAGGTCATTTTGGCCTCTCCAGTACTCTTCTGCAAATTCCACAAAACCTTGAAGATGTGCCCTTTTTAATGTGAAACGGTGAATATGATCAAGTGCCTCAAAATATAGCGCTTTTAATACAAACATTGACCATTGTGACTCCCGTCCAGGTCAACGTTGGCATGCTGACTCACCGCAACTTTGTATTAGACCTTAACCTTCGTCTTGTGTTAGGGTCGGCACCGACCCGTTTTAGTTTTTAAATGCATAAAAACACCGCATACATTTATTTTTTTGCATCAGAGCTTTTTGACTTTGTCAGGAACCTCTTTGTCAACAAAATAAAACATTTTAATTTTTTTCACTAAATTATAAAATGCTCTGGTAGAAATTATGCCATTGGTGTTGTTAGGGTCGGTTTCGACCCGGTTATAAAAATAAGATGATAAAGCAACGATAAGAGCCAAAACTGAACACACTGACAGCCAGCTCCTCTCTCAATCATGTGAGCTTTAGTGGATTCTCATTTGACCTTGTTATCCTGTACAAAAACAAACAAAAGACGGACACTAAAAGTGTCACTTTTTGCCACTCTGATTTTGTTTTCTTATTAGTTTTGGAACTAGTAATCTATTTCTCTTGGTTTCATCTGCTTGATTGGTTGTTTGTTTGATGTTGGATTTCTGTTGCTGAAAAAAATACTTTTTAGCCTTTTTCTTGAAGTAAATATATATGGGTCGAAATTGACCCGTAACACCATAGATGTTACTATAGTTAAAATTCTTAAAATGAAAAAAATAAACAAAACACATTTATTTAAGAGATGTGTTCTAATAGTAATAGTTAGGTAACACAACAACCTTTTTTTTATTTATATGATTCACTTGAGGTTCGTTTTACCATTTTTAAAAATTGAAATCGAGGGGTATACTGACAAAATAAGGCCCGATGGCCCAAACCAAAAATATTAAAACCAATATTTTCAAGGATAAGGAAGCCTAACAAGGTGACCAAGAGATGAGAAACAAATTGGATGATAGATAATTGTTTTTAGTGTATTTTACAGCTGATTTAAAACATGGGTCAAAACCGACCCGTTAACATAAGAGATGGTAACAGAAAGCTAACACAAGAGGAAGGTTAAACACGCCGAACCCTCTCTGAAGTGGACCCTATTCGTTAGGGCGTCAAATAGACTTTTGGGCTAAAGTAAATTTGGTCCTATCAAAATTGCTTCTCTTTTTGTAGGTTCAGCTGCTCCACTCGAGATAAAGCAGTCCAGGAAATTGGGACTTTAATAATCCACTGCTTAAGTGGAAAAAAAAAAAAAAATAGATCCAATTTGTGAGTGAATTTTCCCCTTTGCCCAAACTACTGTAATGTAGTTATATTATTTTTTTTTATTAGGTTTTGATGGTGTGTCAAATGCTGCATAATTAATCTGTTCCAAAGGTACGGTGGCCGGCAGCAGCAACGTTCAATATGCAAATTGTTAAATTAGTATCTCCGTAATTTTTTTTTCAAAAAGATTAATACATACAAAATGTTTAAAATATTTGTACGTACCGTATTTTTCGGATTATAAATCGCACTATTTTTCATAGTTTGGCCGGGGGGTGCGACTTATACTCTGCAGTGAAATCATCAACAAATTACCGTAAAATATTAAATAATAATGCATTTTTTCTGGATGTCATTGGATGGATCGACAAAGTATGGGCTTCAGTGACAACCGAATCCATCCTGTCAGGATTCCGAAAGGCTGGAATAATTGGAACTGCAACTGACTCTGACGTAAGCGACGTACCGATAGAAGAGGAAGCGGCGCATTTTCTACCTTTGGAGTTGGCAGAGTTGTTTAGAAGCGACACAGAGGAAGAACATTTCATCGGATTAGGCGACTAGGAGTGACAGATTATTTGGTAAAAGTATAGCATGTTCTATATGTTATAGTTATTTGAATGACTCTTAACCATACTTGCCAACCTTGAGACCTCCGATTTCGGGAGGTGGGGGGCGTGGTCAGGGGTGGGGCAGAGGCGTGGTTGGGGTGGGGGGCGTGGTTAAGAGGAGAATATATGTATGTATGAAATACTTAACTTTCAGTGAATTCTAGCTATATATATTTATTTCATTATTGTAGCTGAGATAGGCGCCAGCGCCCCCCGCGACCCCAAAAAAAGGGAATAAGCGGTAAAAAATGGATGGATGGATATATATATTAATAAAATAAATAGTTGAATTTCAGACGGCACCTATGAAATACACAGTAATAAAAACACAGTTGTTCTACTAACTGCACTGGGCTTGCTGGTTACTAAAAAAACAACAACAACACTTACCTTTCACTATTTGAGTAACGTCACTTCTGAGGTTCCAGAAGATGGCGCCAGGATGTGCTTTGCCCTGCCGTCTCTCGCTGTCAGATCTGTTCGTTTTTGTGTTGTTTGCGTCTATTTTCGTCTCTGTCAGCTCAATGCTTGTGTATGACCGACAAACACTGTTGGATATTTGCCCCTCTCCCACTGATATGATCAACTTCGACGTATGTTTTTCGACATCCCAGTTAGCTTTTTCACCTGCCTTCCTTTCCTGCCTCGTGGCTCCTCTCCCCCGCCACCTGTGGGCTGTGTGTCGGGCCCCACCTGGATTAGCTGCGCCCCTGGACGTGCTGGCCCCCGCCAAGTTTGGACTTGTGAACGCAAGATCTTTGACAAACAAAACGTTTATCCTGCAGGATTTCTTCACTTCCAGCAGACTTGACTTCCTCTGTGTGACGGAAACATGGCCGAGAGCCGGTGAATCCGCCCCTCTTAATGAACTTCTGCCTCCGGAGTGTTCCTACTTTAATTCTCCGCGGCCGTCCAGTCGAAAAGGAGGAATAGCAGTAGTTTTTAAAAATGACTTAAAAAGGCCGTCAGATCCGCCTCCAATCCTTCCTTTCAAGCTTCGAACTGTGCATGTTTGAGCAGGAGGGGGCGTGGCCTCCAGCCCCAGCTGAATTTCGGGAGATTATCGGGAGAACATTTCTTCCGGGAGGTTTTCTGGATGGGCTTGGCAAGTATGATCTTACCATAATATGTTACGTTAACATACCAGGTTCCTTCTCAGTTGGTTATTTATGCGTCATATAATGTACACTTATTTAACCTTGTAGTTTACTATTATTTATTTATTTCAAATTACCTTTCAGATGTCTATTCTTGGTGTTGGATTTTATCAAATAAATTTCCCCAAATATGCCACCTATATATGTTCTTTTCCTTCTTTATCGTGCATTTTTGGCCGGTGCGACTTATACTCCGGAGCGACTTATATTCCGAAAAATACGGTACTTTGAAAGTGTGTATACATCTCTAAGAGTATGTTCACACTGCAGGCCAAAGCCAAATCCGATTTTTTTCTTTTTTAGTTTAGTTTAGTTTAAAAGTAAAATGTGATGTTTACCAGATTACATATATTGGGGCCACACAATGTGGCCCCAATATGGCCCCCCAATGTAGCCTCAATATCACTTGCATATGCAGTTTGATAAAATGAAAACAAAGGAATTTGACCGGATGCTGCAAATAAACAAAGAAGTTGATACGACACGAAAAAACATGGACGCCAAAGTGTTAGTGGGTTCAGAAATATGTCCCGTGAAAAAACGTCCACCCGGAACTCTCTAACAACTGAAGTAAACAATGTAAGCGCTACCATCGTGAGTTTCCTGACAGATATAAGCTTTAACTTTACAATATTTTATATTAGAAATTGCAGGTAGTGGATTTCCCATAATTGACCTACGCAGAGGCATAGTGGTTAGAGTGTCCGCCCTGAGAACGGTAGGTTGTGAGTTCAAACCCCGGCCGAGTCATACCAACGTTTATAAACATGGGACCCATTACTTCCCTGCTTGGCACTAAGCATCAAGGGTTGGAATTGGGGGTTAAATCACCAAAATTAATTCCCGGGCGCGGCACCGTTGCTGCCCACTACTCCCCTCACCTCCCAGGGGGATGGGTCGAATGCAGGAGGACAGATTTGTCCTTTAACTGAACTTAACTTTAACTTAACAAGAGGATAAGTAAATAGAAGAAGTTTATCGAATATGGTGTCTACACGGTCAAGGCGTTGAGGGGTTCCGGTTTGGTAACCGCAGGATTAGGTCTCTGCTTTTTGCAGATGATGTGGTCCTGATGGCTTCATCTGACCGGGATCTTCAGCTCTCGCTGGATCGGTTCGCAGCCGAGTGTGAAGCGACCGGAATGAGAATCAGCACCTCCAAGTCCGAGTCCATTGTTCTCGCCCGGAAAAGGGTGGAGTGCCATCTCCGGGTTGGGGAGGAGACCCTGCCCCAAGTGGAGGAGTTCAAGTACCTAGGAGTCTTGTTCACGAGTGAGGGAAGAGTGGATCGTGAGATCGACAGGCGGATCGGTGCGGCGTCTTCAGTAATGCGGACGTTGTACCGATCCGTTGTGGTGAAGAAGGAGCTGAGCCGGAAGGCAAAGCTCTCAATTTACCGGTCGATCTACGTTCCCATCCTCACCTATGGTCATGAGCTTTGGGTCATGACCGAAAGGATAAGATTACGGGTGCAAGCGACCGAAATGAGTTTCCTCCGCCGTGTGGCGGGGCTCTCCCTTAGAGATAGGGTGAGAAGCTCTGCCATCCGGGAGGAACTCAAAGTAAAGCCGCTGCTCCTTCACATCGAGAGGAGCCAGATGAGGTGGTTCGGGCATCTGGTCAGGATGCCACCCGAACGCCTCCCTAGGGAGGTGTTTAGGGCACGTCCAACCGGTAGGAGGCCACGGGGAAGACCCAGGACACATTGGGAAGACTATGTCTCCCGGCTGACCTGGGAATGCCTCGGGATACCCCGGGAAGAGCTAGACGAAGTGGCTGGGGAGAGGCAAGTCTGGGTTTCCCTGCTTAGGCTGTTGCCCCCGCGACCCGACCTCGGATAAGCGGAAGATGATGGATGGATGGATGGTGTCTACACGGACTACGATGCCGGAAACGCGCAATTTTCATATATATATATATATATATATATATATATATATATAAAAATACTTGAAAATATATACACCCCCATCTCCCGAATTCGGAGATCTCAAGGTTGGCAAGTATGCGGTTTTGTAAACATCAGACATCCATATTGTCTGGAACGAGACGAACAACACAAACACTTTGTAATGCAAATTGTAGAAGAAAATCACCCAATGCTCGGCGCTACCAGCCATTTGTCTATTATAATTAAATATAACGGATGCATGCACACAAAGCGAGCGGTGCTGACTCACGCAGATTAGAAGAGAATAATAATCCTATTATCCTGTTGTCTTTCCTCCCATGTCTTCTATTACATTGGACAAGAGTTGAATGGAAGCGATGCGAGGCAAAGTAGAGCCGATGTGATGTGTCAGCATGTCTCTGGGAGTGCTTGCTGTTTATGCTCATGTACTCACAAAAAGCAGACTCAAGTTAAGGACAAGGGTAATATTTTTGCAATTTTAAGTTTATTTTGTCCCTTTGTGGGTTAAACCTCGATTGCTTCTGGGGCCAGGTAACAGTTGAATGGACACACATGTATAGGTGGATATACAGGACCCATAATGTCCATTAGAGAGAATGGCAAATCAATAATTGCCATACCGGCGGACATAAATATGGGCTTTAAAAGCATCCAAATGCTTTACATGTCTCCTCTTTCCTTTTCCCTTCGCACTCCTCTTGAGATTTGTAGGAATCACGCTTCCCTTCATCTTGACATTTTTTCCTCAAGTTTTTTTTTTTTTATCCCAGGGGTGTCAAACTCATTTATAGAAAAATCTACTCCCAAGCGGACCAAATGATAACTTAAAAATAAAGACTACTTTAGATCGTTTTCTTTTGTTTACAAATAGAATAGAATCGAATGAACTTTATTGTCATTCTATTTGCATATAACGAGATTAAAATTCCAATTTAAGGTGCGGTAGTGGGAACGAATATGGGGTGAAATAAATGACATATGGCGCTGCTGTAGTGGCTGCTGTAGGCAGGAGCTCTGTGCTCTTGTGTCATCCTTTTGTGTTTCCCTCTTGTTTTCATGTGTTATTATATTTTTTTGCATTTTGGTCCGGGACCCTTTGGGACTGTGTGACAAGGGGTGGCACTTTCGTAACCTCTGTGGTGCTTTTTTTGTGGGCTTCTGGATCCGCCTCCCGGGAGCCTTTTGGCCATGGAGACCAGCTGCTGGGTCTCTGCCACACCAGAGTCTGTTTGGAGGGACTGGAGGAGATGCGGCTGAGGGGACAGGGCTGCGGAGCTAGCACTGAGCGCTGGGACGGAGAGGCTTCGCGGTGTCTTGGCTGGGTGAGCAGGTGTCGGACACCTCAGTCACCTTGGACGTAGCCTCGCTCATCCATGCGGACTGGACACTGGCCGAGAGTGGAGTCGGCTGTCTTGGTTGCTTTGTTGGGTCTGCTCCTGTCTCTGGCCATGCTCCCTCCACCCCAGCGGACGATGGCGTGGAACACCGCAGAAGCCACCACAGTGGATATGTTTATTTTACTTTTTATTCATAGCTGTATGTAGAAGTGTCTGGTTGTATCTGCTGCTTTAATGTCTTTAATGTCCTCTGTGTTCTTTGATGTTTGATGTTTCCCTCTTACACACATGTGGCTATGAGTTGTTTTTTTCCCTTTGCCTCGGTCTGCACCCCCTCTCCGGGGCCCAGGCTAAGACCGATTTTTTAAATTTTATTTTAATCTTCTATTTTTTTCTCCCATTCCCCCCCGTTTACCTGTATCTCATCTATTTTGTAAGGGGCGCTGGAAGCCGGCAGACCCGTCAGCGATCCTGTTCTGTCTCCCTGTAATGTTTGTCTGATCTTGAATGGGATTGTGCTGAAAATTGTAATTTTCCTGAAGGAACTCTCCTGACGGAATAAATAAAGTACTATCTAATCTATCTAATAAGAGGTAATAAAGGAAAAACTAACAATTGAAATAAACAGACTACGATCCAATAAAAATAATAAGCAATTCTGTACAATATACAAAACACTATAGAAGTACAAAATACAAATACTGTACAATATACAGAGCAAGACAGGGGTACCGAAGTAATAAATAACAATCAGTGACGGACGTATTGCACTCGAAGGGTAGTATTGCACTCTAGGGTATTGGGGCATTATATTGTATAGGGGTGAATTATTATTATTATAAGTTAGAGTTCAACACGGTGACAGCTTTGGGAAAGAAGCTGTCTCCGAGCCTGTTTGTTCTGGCTCTGATGCACCTGTAGCGCCTGCCTGATGGTAGCAAGTCGAACAGGTGGAAGCCAGGGTGTGTGCTGTCCTTGGTAATGTTTTTTGCTCTGTTGAGGCAACGGGAGTTGTGTAAGTCCTTCAGGGAGGGCAGGGGGAAAGCCGATGATTTTTTGTGCCGACTTTATGACCCTCTGAATCGCCTGTTTGTCTGCTTCAGTGCAGCTGGCGTACCACA
Source organism: Nerophis ophidion (assembly GCF_033978795.1). NCBI lineage: Eukaryota > Metazoa > Chordata > Actinopteri > Syngnathiformes > Syngnathidae > Nerophis > Nerophis ophidion. Next base: position 7,144,072 of record NC_084630.1, on the reverse strand, counting down.
CTGTTATGCAGTACGTCAGCAGGCTCTCGACAGCCGAGCGATAGAAGGTCACCATCAGCTGCCTCTCCAGTCTGTTCTTCCTCAGCACCCTCAGGAAATGGAGTCCCCGCTGGGACTTCCGGATGACCGCAGTTGTATTTTGGGTCCAGGACAGGTCAGCAGACATGAGGGTGCCGAGGAACTTGAAGGAGCTGACTCTCTCCACCTCCTCACCGTTGATGTAGAGGGAGGCACATAGAACATAGAACAAGCACATTCTGAAATTGTACATATCATAATGTTGTTGTTTTTTTTTTTTTACACTTAAATGTTGCGGGTTAAAGGTATTCTATTTTTATTTGTCGATATTTATATTTTCTATTTATTGTTTATGCACCTTAGGGGATCTGCTCCAATTTCGCTGTTCTTTGAACTTGTTCACTGTAATAATGACAACAAAACTCTATTCTATTCTATAAAAAAAATAATCAAAATGAATTTACAGGATGTTATTTATAGATAATATTTAGGATAAATGTGACACTCACTCACAATGAGCCTTGTACTTATTATTCAAAGACTCTTTTCTGCATGTCTTGTTTTTTATTTTTTTTATTTTATTTATTTTTTATTTTAGTCATTTCGTGTTATTCTCTATCTCAGGGGTTGCCAAACTCATATTATATCGGAGGCCACATGGAGAAAAATCTACCCCCAAGTGGGCCGGACTGGTGAAATCACGGCGCGATAACTTAAAAATAAAGACAACTTCAGATATTTTTTTGTTTTGTTTAAAAATAGAACAAGCACATTCTGAAATTGTACACATCATAATGTTGTTGTTGTTTTTTTTACACTTACATGTTGCGGGTTAGTGGTATTCTATCTTTATTTGTCGTTATTTATATTTTCTGAACACAATTTATGATAATGTTAATCAGTCAACTCATCGGTGTTCATTTTCAATCCATCAAGATTAAATAAAAATAAAAATATATCATCTTTTTTTATCTTTTTTACTATTTATATTACTATATTATTGTATATGCACCTTAGGGGATCTGCTCTAATTTTGTTGTTCTTTGAATAATAATGACAATAAAACTCCATACTATTCTATAAAAAAATGTAATCAAAATCAAACTACAGGTCATTATAGGATAAATGTGACACACTGTTGACAATGAACCTTGTACTTGTTATTATTCAGTGACACTTCTCTGCATGTTTTTTTTTTTTATTTTAATAATTCCTTTTTTATTTTAGTCATTTCGTATGATTCTCTATCTCAGGGGTATGAAACTCATATTATATCAGAGGCCACATGGAGAAAAATCTACCCCCAAGTGGGCCGGACTGGTGAAATCACGGCGCGATAAATTAAAAATAAAGAAAACTTCAGATATTTTTTTGTTTTGTTTAAAAATAGAACAAGCACATTCTGAAATTGTACACATCATAATGTTGTTGTTGTTTTTTTTACACTTACATGTTGCGGGTTGGTGGTATTCTATCTTTATTTGTCGTTATTTGTATTTTCTGAACACAGCCAGTACTTCATCCATGGTCATCGGACCGGACCACCTCCACAAGGGAGGGGGGGACATAGGAGAAAGAAAAGAAGCGGCAGATCAACTGGTCTAAAAAGGAGGTCTATTTAAAGGCTAGAGTATACAGATGAGTTTTAAGGTGAGACTTAAATGCTTCTACTGAGGTAGCATCTCGAACTGTTACCGGGAGGGCATTCCAGAGTACTGGAGCCCGAACGGAAAACGCTCTATAGCCCGCAGACTTTTTTTGGGCTCTAGGAATCACTAATAAGCCGGAGTCTTTTGAACGCAGATTTCTTGCCGGGACATATGGTACAATACAATCGGCAAGATAGGATGGAGCTAGATCGTGTAGTATTTTATACGTAAGTAGTAAAACCTTAAAGTCACATCTTAAGTGCACAGGAAGCCAGTGCAGGTGAGCCAGTACAGGCGTAATGTGATCAAACTTTCTTGTTCTTGTCAAAAGTCTAGCAGCCGCATTTTGTACCAACTGTAATCTTTTAATGCTAGACATGGGGAGACCCGAAAATAATACGTTACAGTAATCGAGACGAGACGTAACAAACGCATGGATAATGATCTCGGCGTCTTTAGTGGACAGAATGGAGCGAATTTTTGCGATATTACGGAGATGAAAGAAGGCCGTTTTAGTAACGCTTTTAATGTGTGACTCAAAGGAGAGAGTTGGGTCGAAGATAATACCCAGATTTTTTACCGAGTCACCTTGTTTTATTATTTTGTTGTCAAATGTTAAAGTTGTATTATTAAATAGAGGTCGGTGTCTAGCAGGACCGATAATCAGCATTTCCGTTTTCTTGGCGTTAAGTTGCAAAAAGTTAGCGGACATCCATTGTTTAATTTCATTAAAACACGCTTCCAACTGACTACAGTCCGGCGTGTTGGTCAGCTTTAGGGGCATGCTATTCTTGTTTCCTGAACCTGTGCTAGTGTTAGCATGAGCTTCCGTGCGTTCGGCACGCGTTTCTTTTGTGTATTTTGTCTGTTTTTGTTATTAAATCATCTTACCTTTGCACTGGAGGAACGATCCCGCCGTAAAATGCGACCCACACGTGACAGAAAAATAACTAAGCTAAACATGATCCAGACCACGGATCATGACAGATCCGGCCTTAGGGCCGTGCGTTTGACACCCCTGCTATAAAATGATCCATTATTGCAGTGTCTGTCGCTGTCACCTGGCTAAATGCTCTCAGCAGTCTGAGCCCGTATAGATGAGGGACAGCTGCAGCTAAATTATCAAATTTGACACACACACACACACACATGCACACACACACACTCACAAAGAGCAATTACCCGTGAATGTGCAGGTGGTGATGGCCCTAATACTTGACAGTCACGGGTAAGAGTGGACCTATTGACCCCGAGCTTCTTGGTATAGGTGCATCTTAATTACTTAATCTCTCAGTCTCGTCTTGTCATTTAGTACTCTCTTGACCCCCCTCCCCCGGCCCGTCCAGTATCTCTCTTCCACAATAGGGCCCCATAGAGACACGCCATTGTACTGTATATACTCGGGGGCCACATGTTTCTTATTCACAAAGATTGTCCGGTATACGTTTTTTATTATCTGGAGTCACAGAAGGCGATATTGCACAGTTTTCCAGAGTGTTGCATCAATACCATTTTACTTGTGACTCCCGGAACAATAGGCCATTGATGACGGTTGCTATAGTAACCCAATACAGTCAGCTTTAACCATAGCAATCAGTTATCGATCTGTTGGATCACGACTGTCTTTCTATTCATGCATTTGAAAATGTTTGTCAATAGCATTCGCCGCATTTTATTTGGAAAGCTCAATAAACTAATCTGGTGCAATTTTGAATGTGTTTACATCATTTGATGAGGTCCTCTTGGATGCAAAAATAATGACATTCTCCCTTCAGGCCATCACAATGTGTGTGATTGTACTCAGTAATTGTAAAACTGTTAAGAAACTATTTGAAAAAAAAAACATGACAGTAGGAAGGGGGATTCAAATGGCCCCATTCATGGCGGATTACCTGACACATGAAACGTCACAAATTCGAGGGTTGCACTATCCACTTTAGTAGCCAGATGGCAGTAAAGTGTTGAATATTTTAAAATGTGTTTTGTGGCAATTCCAACTCTGACCACAGTGTTGATTGCCATGACGAGCGTCGCTTTCCGTCATTTTGAATAGACTGCTTTGCACAATAATTAACCCCCGCCTCGTCTTCTCGCGCAAAATCCACTCAGGAAGAGTGCCGTATGAAATCCTTCCCTATGTAGTATAGTGTTTTTCAGTTCTGGTGACAAGACACAACAAAAAATACAATTATACTTTACATTATCTTGCTGTCATCAAATTCAAATTCATGTTGACTTGCATCTGCACAAACACACATGCATACACATAAATATATATATATATATATATATATATATATATATATATATATATATATATATATATATATATATATATATATATATATATATATATATATATATCCATCCATCATCTTCCGCTTATCCAAGGTCGGGTCGCGGGGGCAGCAGCCTAAGCAGGGAAGCCCAGATTTATATATAAACACATATATAAATATACGGGCTTCACGGTGGCAGAGGGGTTAGTGCGTCTGCCTCACAATACGAAGGTCCTGCAGTCCTGGGTTCAAATCCAGGCTCGGTATCTTTCTGTGTGGAGTTTGCATGTTCTCCCCGTGAATGCGTGGGTTCCCTCCGGGTACTCCGGCTTCCTCCCACTTCCAAAGACATGCACCTGGGGATAGGTTGATTGGCAACACTAAATTGGCCTTAGTGTGTGAATGTTGTCTGTCTATCTGTGTTGGCCCTGCGATGAGGTGGCGACTTGTCCAGAGTGTACCCCGCCTTCCGCCCGATTGTAGCTGAGATAGGCGCCAGCGCCCCCCGTGGCCCCAAAAAGGGAATAAGCGGTAGAAAATGGATGGATGGATGGATGGAATAAAGTTGATGCTGAAGTTTGACGATCTGCCATGTCTGGTATCACATGTCCTGTCGTTACCGTAGTTTTGTGTTTATTTCCTAGTCAGTGCTCCAAGTTCCGCTTCCTCTCCGTCTCCCTGAGCGTTTTTTTCCTCACCTGGTCGATGATGCCAATTAGTCTTCTTTTTGTGCCTGCCTCGACCTCCAGTCAGGGCTGGAGAATGGTTCAGTTTGACTAATGCTATTGACTCTATTAGCTGCCTGCGCTGTGCTTAGCTTTAAGTGCAGTTGCTGTGTTATGATAAAAAAAACTCATCTTGCCTTCACTTTGTCCTTCTATCTTCTGCATTTTGGGGTCACTCATTTTCCGCTGCGATGAAAATTCATGTTTTGACCTTAGTTTTTTATCTTTGTAGTCTTTTTACAACTAAATTGTTTTGGGGGCCACATTTCCAGATAGCCACGGACCAGGGATCAGTCTTCTCTCTTCACTATAAGTCTAAGTTTGTAAATTCTGGAGAACCACCATCCTCAGCAGTGAATATTTGTATTTTCTTTATTTTATTTTTATTTTTGGAAGTTGTTGAAGCTTTTTTCAAGGACCCAGCTTACTGCGAGGTTTGTTCTCCTGGGATGCAATGGGACTATTCTGGACAAGACATGCAGGTAGGAACATATTTATGTTCTCAATTAATCCTAATCATCACAAAGACCGTAACCAAACAAAAGAAAAGCTTGCCGTTCACACGCGAAGCTAATGAACAAAAAAAACTCAACGCAGAAACATAGACGCTAAACACTTAACGTGGACTATGGCATGGAACAAACAAGACCTACTGTGGCATGAAAACGAGCAGCAAAAACTATGGTATCGCATGAAACAAGCAATGATGTAAGGATGACTGAGTGGCAAAAACAGGCTTAAATAATGGTCTCTTGATTAGAGCAGGTGTGTGTCCCGAACACCAGAGACAGGAGAAACTAATAAGTCGCCATGGTAAATAAAACAAACAAGGGTGCACAAAAACAGGAACTCATGGAGTCTAAAACTAACAGAACATACATCCGGACCACAGATCATTACAAAAGCTAGTCAACGATCATTTTTATGGCAACACTTTAGTGGTCTTAAGAACATGCGAAAATAAAATGTGAGTCTCCCAAAAGTTTATGACTAGCCCAAATTATGAAAAAGAGGACTTAAAATGGTACCTTGAGGAACACCACTTGCATAACTAAATACTGCATCTGACCATAAACAAGCTACAGCAACACATTAGTTACATAAATACCATAACGAAAAAAACACTTTCTAGAATTGAGAAGACTTATAGAGGTGCTTTTAAGGAATGTCAAAGTTATTTAAACCACAAGTTGGTAATTTTTTAGTTACTATGGTACATTTTTAGTTTTTTGTACCCTTTGGGGTAGCATGGGGTGGTAAATAGTAGTGCCCCGGGAGAGTTACTGCTGCTAGGGGTTCTGGGTATTTGTTCTGTTGTGTTTATGTATTGTGTTACGGTGCGGATGTTCTCCCGAAATGTGTTTGTCATTCTTGTTTGGTGTGGGTTTCACAGTGTGGCGCATTATTGTAACAGTGTTGAAGTTGTTTTTACGGCCACCCTCAGTGACCTGTTGACCAAGTATGCGTGGCATTCACTTGTGTGTGCCTTTAAAGTTAAATGGCACTCTGTACTTCTCCCTGTACCCGTGTAGCAATCCGTACAGCGGCATTTTAAAAAGTCATACATTTTACTTTTTGAAACCGATACCGTTAATTTCAGATATTACATTTTAAAGCATTTATCGGCCGATATTATCGGACATCAGTATTTTTTTTTTTATTCAGCACAACTAAAATGTATGTAAATAATTTCCTCAGATATTTGTGAGTCCCTTTTCATGCAGTATATTCGGTTAGTATGTTTATGTATTTATTTATTTTTAATCAGCTAGACCCAGGTCTAAGGCTTATTTGTTAAATACATAATACTTGTGGTTTTATACAATTTGACAAGGTTTTAATCTGTTAGTAGGTTAGATGTAAGTGTGCATCACCTATGGTCACCAAATCTGCCCCCCCCCCCCGTCTCCACGAAGGACAGGGGGCAGAGCAGAAAAGAGACGGCAGATCAACTAGTCTAAAAGTGGGGTTTATTTAAAGCAGGGGTGCCCATTATGTCAATCACGAGCTACCGGTCGATCGCGGAGGATGTGTTAGTCGATCGCCAGCCAGGCATTTAACAAAATAGACCTAAAAAGTAGCGATCTTCAATCTTCACCGAGACGTCAATTTCGTCACTTGATTGACATTCACGTCACCTGAGGGGTCAAGAAAAAGTGATAAACATTTTTTATTTCAACACATCCGCGCCGTACCTGCTGTCAAAACTCTAGAGACCGACTGCACAGTTCCTGTCTTCACAATAAAAGCGCTACTTCCTCAGAGTCTCAGAAAGCTGGCGTGCACAAGCTACGGAGCTAATGGATTTCTTGTAAAGTGTATAAAAAACAGTATGGAAGCTGGACGAATAAGATGCCAAAAACCAACCACTTTCATTTGGTATTGGACAGAAAGGAGGACTTTTGTTCTCCATTTGAAAATGCCGACTTTATCCGCACTTCTGTCGGATTCAAATCAATGCAAGTCATCCGAATCAGGTAATGCTCTAACGTATATTCTTGCCTTCATGAAAGAAAGGACTCTATATGTGTTAAAGATTATCGCATTATCAATAAAAACCTTTAATCTGTTAACAAAAACGTATGTTTCATAAATAAAAACGTATAAATGATATATATGAATGAGATAGATCCCCTCGACTTGGTCAAATGAAAAGTAGCTCGCCTGCAGAAGAAGTGTGCTAAAGGCTAAAGTATAGAAATTCGTTTTAAGACGGGACTTAAATGCTTTATTGAGGTAGCATCTCTAACTGTTACCGGTAGGCCATTCCAGAGTACTAAATATTATAAACTTATCACTCTCCTCGGGCACTGTTCCCCTAGCATTCAAAAAAGCGGTTATTCATCCTCTTCTTAAAAGACCTAACCTCGATCCTGACCTCATGGTAAACTCACCTTCCCTTTATTTCAAAAATCCTCAAAAAAATTGTTGCGGAGCAGTTAAATGAACACTTAGCGTCTAACAATCTCTGCGCTGCTGATCCGCCTCCGCTTGGGATGGTTTCCTGCTGGCTCCGCTGTGAACGGGACTCTCGCTGCTGTGTTGGATCCGCTTTGGACTGGACTCTCGCGACTGTGTTGGATCCATTGTGGATTGAACTTTCACAGTATCATGTTAGACCCGCTCGACATCCATTGCTTTCCTCCTCTCCAAGGTTCTCATAGTCATCATTGGGTGTGAGTTTTCCTTGCCCTTATGTGGGCCTACCGAGGATGTCGTGGTGGTTTGTGCAGCCCTTTGAGACACTAGTGATTTAGGGCTATATAAGTAAACATTGATTGATTGATTGAGTACTGGAGTCTGAATAGAAAACACTCTATAGCCCGCAGACTCTTTTTGGACTCTGGGAATCATTAATAAGCCGGAGTTCTTTGAATGCAGATTTCTTGCATATGGTACAATAGAATCAGCAAGACAGGATGGAGCTGGACCCTACAGCCCTGTACTAGAACCATAGTCAGACCACATACTAATGAAGATGCAGTGCACATGCACCTCGTCTCTTGTTCATATTTCATAGAAAATGTGTCATTAAATAACAGGGCGTGACAATCCTGCCGGTTATGGAGTATTAATCGATGCCTCAGCAGACTTTATATAATAGTATAATGTATGAGCTTGTTATAAAGACGGACAGGAACGCCAACACATAATTTCTTTCAAGGGCAACAGACAGACATGAGAGTAAAGATATTAGATGTCAGTCGGGCTAATCATTTAGACGGCAAGTGAAGCAAACAACTACTCTGCCATTAGTGCAGTTTACTGAGCATATTATGAAGGTTACATTGAGCCTCGCCTGCACCGTGGATGTACTCACATTGCTTTATAATTGGCATCGTGCAATAGGATAGGTCTTTATTGTCATTCAATCAATCAATCAATGTTTACTTATATAGCCCTAAATCACTAGTGTCTCAAAGGGCTGCACAAACCACCACGACATCCTCGGTAGGCCCACATAAGGGCAAGGAAAACTCACACCCAGTGGGACATCGGTGACAATAATGACCCAGTGGGACGTCGGTGACAATGATGACTATGAGAACCTTGGAGAGGAGGAAAGCAATGGATGTCGAACGGGTCTAACATGATACTGTGAAAGTTCGATCCATAATGGATCCAACACAGTCGCGAGAGTCCAGTCCAAAGCGGATCCAACACAGCAGCGAGAGTCCCGTTCACAGCGGAGCCAGCAGGAAACCATCCCAAGCGGAGGCGGATCAGCAGCGCAGAGATGTCCCCAGCCGATACACAGGCAAGCAGTACATGGCCACCGGATCGGACCGGACCCCCTCCACAAAGGAGAGTGGGACATAGAAGAAAAAGAAAAGAAACGGCAGATCAACTGGTCTAAAAAGGGAGTCTATTTAAAGGCTAGAGTATACAAATGAGTTTTAAGGTGAGACTTAAATGCTTCTACCGAGGTGGCATCTCGAACTGTTACCGGGAGGGCATTCCAGAGTACTGGAGCCCGAAATGAAAAAGCTCTATAGCCCGCAGACTTTTTTTGGGCTTTGGGAATCACTAATAAGTAACAAAACTTTGTTTTCAGCACAAAGCTGTTCAAGATTAGACAAACAAACAGTGTACAGGGTTACAGAACAAGAACGCTGATGGGTCGCCATAAGGCACCCCGTAAAAGATGGGAAAAAGGTCAACGCTGGGGAAGGATGAGTAAAAAAATACCATCTAGACTGGGCTCCTAAGGGGGCCCAGTCTGGAGTGGGAAAAAACCTCCATAGCAAAGCACATATACATATTACAACATACATCTCGAGATATGTAGCAACAGAGGGAAGGTATTTCAAGGTCTTGGTGGTAGGCCGCAGCTCTCAGGCGCTTACCATCCGTTCATCACCCCTACGGGATTTGCGTCGAGGGCGTTGGGTTGGGGGAGGGATGGGATGTGTTTGTGTAATGGTCCTGAGTGGTAAAAATATTAAAATCTAATACAGTTGTTGCTTAAAACCAATAAAAATTGTTAATATAAATATTAAGAACCCAATGTAGTGAGAGCAGCTGTCCAAAATAAGGAAAGATGATTAGCCGTTGTGGTGAAGAAGGAGCTGAGCCGGAAGGCAAAGCTCTCAATTTACCGGCCGATCTACGTTCCGATCCTCACCTATGGTCATGAGCTTTGGGTCATGACCGAAAGGATAAGATCACGGGTACAAGCGGCCGAAATGAGTTTCCTCCGCCGTGTGGCGGGGCTCTCCCTTAGAGATAGGGTGAGAAGCTCTGCCATCCGGGAGGAACTCAAAGTAAAGCCGCTGCTCCTCCACATCGAGAGGAGCCAGATGAGGTGGTTCGGGCATCTGGTCAGGATGCCACCCGAACGCCTCCCTAGGGAGGTGTTTAGGGCACGTCCAACCGGTAGGTGGCCACGGGGAAGACCCAGGACACGTTGGGAAGACTATGTCTCCCGGCTGGCCTGGTAACGCCTCGGGATCCCCCGGGAAGAGCTAGACGAAGTGGCTGGGGAGAGGGAAGTCTGGGTTTCCCTGCTTAGGCTGTTGCCCCCGCGACCCGACCTCGGATAAGCGGAAGATGATGGATGGATGGATGGATGGATTAGCCGTTGTTGATACTAAAATACCAGATGGAACAAATGTGATGGGCGAGGGGGCCAACAGGTGTTTGGGTATCTTGGCTCCGCCCCCTTCCACGGCGTCCTCACACAAGAGAGGGTTTCCCCTGCCTTTGCTGTAGTTCCACGTCCAAGTGTTGGGGCCAGTCTCCGGTCACTCGCTGGACCCACGGGGCCGTACCCGTCCCGCTCCGCCTCCTGGTCGTTCCGGGGGTCTCCGCAGGTCTCTGGGTCCAAATCGTCCCCCCTGTCCACAGAACCACACAGCCAGCGTACGACGCACAAGCCCGCAAGCCCACAGCCAAAGGCAGTTGGGTGTACCCACGGATCCACAACGCACGGCACTTACTTGGGCGGCAGAGTTTCCTCTGCCCCTGACTGTTGTGGACGTCTTGGGGTTTGTTCTGGTAGCTTGCGGGGTCTTCTACTGCGTGGTCCGGGGGTTCCTTCCCAGCCTGCGTGCGTCCAGCCGGTCGCTCTCGGCCAAGCCGCAGATTCTTCCCCGTTCCGGCCAGAACCTGCCGATTCCTACCGTCCCCTCTCCCCTGTCGTCAAGGCCTGTCGTTTCCCTCTGTCGATCTTTCCTGCTCCAACCTCTCTTGCCCCTGCCTCACACCCTTCTTCCTCCTCTTGCTGCTCCTTTTAAATGGGCAGTCCTAATGCTCCACAGGTGTGTCCAATTTCCCGTGCCATTTGATTGGGCACTCCGGCTTATTAGTGATTCCTAGAGCCCAAAAAAAGTCTGCGGGCTATAGAGCGTTTTCCGTTCGGGCTCCAGTACTCTGGAATGCCCTCCCGGTAACAGTTTGGGATGCTACCTCAGTAGAAGCATTTAAGTCTCACCTTAAAACTCATCTGTATACTCTAGCCTTTAAATAGACCTCCTTTTTAGACCAGTTGATCTGCCGCTTCTTTTCTTTCTCCTATGTCCCCCCCTCCCTTGTGGAGGGGGTCCGGTCCGATGACCATGGATGAAGTACTGGCTGTCCAGAGTCGAGACCCAGGATGGACCGCTCGTCGGGACCCAGGAGGACCGCTCGCCTGTATCGGTTGGGGACATCTCTACGCTGCTGATCCGCTTGAGATGGTTTCCTGTGGACGGGACTCTCGCTGCTGTCTTGGATCCGCTTGAACTGAACTCTCGCGGCTGTGTTGGAGCCACTATGGATTGAACTTTCACAGTATCATGTTAGACCCGCTCGACATCCATTGCTTTCGGTCCCCCAGAGGGGGCGGGGGTTGCCCACATCTGAGGTCCTCTCCAAGGTTTCTCATAGTCAGCATTGTCACTGGCGTCCCACTGGATGTGAATTCTCCCTGCCCACTGGGTGTGAGTTTTCCTTGCCCTTTTGTGGGTTCTTCCGAGGATGTTGTAGTCGTAATGGTTTGTTCAGTCCTTTGAGACATTTGTGATTTGGGGCTATATAAATAAACATTGATTGATTGATTGATTTGGTTGTTAGGGGCAACCAGCTAAAAGGGGCAATGTCTTAGAATACCAGCAAAGTCCACAAGGAGTAAAAACATGCAATTAAAAAAAAAGACAATCAAAATTCTAAAATGTAAAAACGTGCAATTCAAAATACAATCAAATTCTAAAATATAGAAACATGCAATTTAAAATCCACAGCAATAAAACACTATAAAACTTGCATGGCAATGAAACAAAAACAAAAAATATAATCCCCCACTTGTGTCCCATCACATATGTGTGGCGTGTATTTTTTGGTGGATGTGTGTGTGTGAGCCTGTAGTGTGTCTCTGTTCCGCGGCCTTGATGTATTGTGCAGTCGCTAGTCCAAAGTCAACAACAATAGGTGTGTATCCATGAGAGACAAAAACAGAGTTTGTTGTGTCTTTGCTGCAGTGTCCTTCTGGGGAGTCTTGAAGCCAGGCAATCCAATCCAAGTTTGAATGATTTGTATGCGAGTGAAAATAAAATTTGCTTTTCGCTCTAAATTGTCTATGACTGGTCCTCAAAACTGCGGCGTGGACAGTCCGATGTAATCCACAGATCTTACCGGATCCTCCAATCATTTGTGGCAGCTTTGGGGTACTTTGAAGACTGCCAGCAACTTCCAATTTGTCGACAAACCGGAGCAACGCTTACTCCAATCAGCAGATGTCCTGTTGTCATAATTCCGAATAGGTGGATATCTTCACGTCCTCGACAGAAAAGGGTCGCCAGGCACGCGGTCCTCCATTTTCTCCCAAGATGAGTGCCAGAGAGAAGAAAAAAAGGAAAATAACCCAACCAGCCACATGACCCGGATTGTGGCAAGGCCCGTGTTGACTTCATTTATTAGGGTCCGCCAGGCCCATTGCAAAGGACTCCACTGGAGTCCCTTTGCAATGGGCCAAAGGACCCTATTGAAACTGTAATGTTTTATTATTATTATTATTATTATTTCTTTCTTTATTGCGCACCTATGCGCTGTAATTTGACCCCCTTAACATGCTTCAAAACTCAGCAAATTTTACACACACATCGGTACAGCAAACCTTCCCAACTTATTAAGCAACCAAACCCCAAAAATCACAATTGCGCTCTAGCGCCCCCTAGGAAAAAAAAAACAAAAAACAGACTGCTTGTAACTTCCGTTAGGAATGTCGTAGAGATAAGAAACAAAGACATCTATGTAGGGCTGATTTAGACCTAGATTTCATAACTGTGTCTTCTAAGGCAAAAATCAACACAAATTTTGCAAAAACTCATTCAAAGCAAAATTTGCGCAAAAAAATAAATGTTTGCCTCTTTGAGCGGTAATTTGACCCCCTTAAAATGCTTCAAAGTGCAAGTTAAAGCTCTACTATGCCAAGCGAAAGCCATTTATCAACAACATCCAGAAACGCCGATCTGTAATTTGACCCCCTTAACATGCTTCAAAACTCACCCAATTTTACACACACATCAGGACTGGCAAAAATTGCTATCCAATAAATAACCAAACCCCAAAAATCAAAATTGCGCTCTAGCGCCCCCTAGGAAAAAACCCTGACAATACTGCTTGTAACTTCTGTTAGGAATGTCATATAGACATGAAACAAAATCCTCTATGTAGGTCTGACTTAGACCAGGGCTTGGGTTGGGTGGCCAGCAGCCAAAGGCGGATCCGACCAACGCTGCTTGCAGCTTTAATTATAAATGTTGTCTGTTGTATCGGAGACAGCAGGTGGGCCGATGTCATTACCCGGCTCCGAGGCAAACTACAAAGTCTCGCCTAAGCAAATATTGCGCTGCGTGGATAAGCGGACGACGGTTGTCATAGTTACTGACCCATATGGGAGGCCGGATGCCATATTTTCAGTTTGGGCCGAATTTTTCGCCTGCCGAAGCAGAAAGTGATGATCCGGTAGTGTGTCTGTGTGTTTGTGCTGACATTTCACCATCCGATGATATCCTAAAAAAAGGACCACGATCTGCTTTTCTTCTTACGTACGGAAACGGAACCTGGGCCAAAGTCCCAGGGGCAGAGCAGATTGGCTGTTCAGTAAATTACCGTATTTTTCGGACTATAAGCCGCAGTTTGAAATTGTGAACACATTACTGTAAAATATCTAATAATGTTATTTAGCTCATTCACATAAGAGACTAAACCAGTGTTTCTTAACCTTGTTGGAGGTTCCGTACACCATCAGTTTCATACGCGCACTCACCGAACCCTTCTTTTGTGAACATTTTTATATATTTTTTTCAAATTCAAGACAAATTTATATGTTGGTTTTTTCCTGGTGTACAAAATGAACCGTGCATGAACTCACAACAACTTCCACAGTTCGAAATGCCACCTCAGTAGAAGCATTTAAGTTTCACCTTAAAACTCATTTGTATACTCTAGCCTTTAAATAGACTCCCTTTTTAGACCAGTTGATCTGCCGTTTCTTTTCTTTTTCTTCTATGTCCCACTCTCCCTTGTGGAGGGGGTCCGGTCCAATCCGGTGGCCATGTACTGCTTGCCTGTGTATCGGCTGGGGACATCTCCGCGCTGCTGATCCGCCTCCGCTTGGGATGGTTTCCTGCTGGCTCCGCTGTGAACGGGACTCTCGCTGCTGTGTTGGATCCGCTTTGGACTGGACTCTCGCGACTGTGTTGGATCCATTATGGATTGAACTTTCACAGTATCATGTTAGACCCGCTCGACATCCATTGCTTTCCTCCTCCCCAAGGTTCTCATAGTCATTATTGTCACCGATGTCCCACTGGGTGTGAGTTTTCCTTGCCCTTATGTGGGCCTACCGAGGATGTCGTAGTGGTTTGTGCAGCCCTTTGAGACACTAGTGATTTAGGGCTATATAAGTAAACACTGATTGATTGATTGATTGACATCTGCAAATCAGTGTGACTTCTGCTGTTGCCGTATCCATGATACGCCGATATGGAGAAGTTTTTATTTACACGATGAGTCAATACTTGCCAACCCTCCCGATTGTTCCGGGAGAATCCCGGATTCCAGTGCCCCTCCCGAAAATCTCCCAAAGCAACCGTTCTCCTTTAGCATCCTCTACAACATGGGTGTCAAACTCTGGCCCTTGAGGCAATATCAAATTAACATTACGGCTGGCCCGCCATTATTACACAGCAGCAGTGCCGCTGTAACCAGGGGCGCCGCTAGGGATTTTGGTCCCCATGAAAATAATCTTTACAGGGCGCCCAACACATAATTTCAAATGATTTCATCATCATTAGGGGCCTCTCTGGGCCCCCCTCCATCATGGGCCCCTAGAATCCGTCTCCTTTACACCCCCTTTTCGGTGCCCCTGGCTGTAACACTGCAATTTCTCACACTTGCCAATCCTCCCGAAGTTCAGTACCCCTCCCGAAAAGCATTCACCCGATTTTCACCAGGACAACAATATTGAGGGCGTGCCTTAAAGGCACCGCCTTTAGCATTCTCTACAACCTGTCGTCACGTCCGCATTACCTCCATACCAAAAGCGTGCAGGCCCACTGGCATAATTATTACACACACATAAGTGAATGCAAGGCAGACTTGGTCAACAGCCATACAGGTCATACTGAGGGTGGCCGTGTAAACAACTTTAACACTGTTACAAATATGCGCCACACTGTGAACTCACACCAAACAAGAATGACAAAGACATTTCGGGAGAACATCTGCACTGTAACATAACATAAACACAACAGAACGAATACCCAGAACCCTTTTCAGCACTAACTCTGTCGGGAGGCTACAATACATTTTGATATTTACCCCAGAAGGCCGCAAATAGAAAAGAGGCATTGAATTGAAATTAAATTTTATTTGATATGCCATTCATATTTTTGAATTATTATTATTATTATTTGAAACTCGATTTTGCACATCACTATAAAGTTACTGTATATAATCCTTGCTTGTTCAATGTTCAATGCAAAACTTGTTTGGGTCCCTATTAAAAGGTTAAGTTGTTCGACCTTGGCCCGCGGCTTTGTTCAGTTTTAAATTATGGCCCACTCTGTATTTGAGTTTGACACCCCTGCTCTACAACCTGTCCTCACGTCCGATTTTCCTCCATACAAACGGCGTCTCGGCGGATTCACATCATTTATGTGGCTTTTACACACAGATAAGTGAATGCAAGGCATATTTGGTCAACTCCCATACAGGTCACACTGAGGGTGGCCGTATAAACAACTTTAACACTGTTACAAATATGCGCCACACTGTGAACGCACACCAAACAATAAACACCGTAACATAACGTAACAAATACCCGGAATCCCTTGCAGCACTAACTCTTCCGGAATCTATAATGTATACCCCCGCTACCACCAAACCCCGCCCACCTCATCCACACTGGTTTAAATGTAACTTAAATATTGGGTTTCACTATGTAAAAGCGCTTTGAGTCACTAGAGAGAAGGGCTATATAAATACAATTTACTTCACTAATACTGTTTCAGCAAATGCATTGACTTGTAAAATTTCCCATTGTTTGGTTTGACTGCATTTAACCAGCTCACTATAGTGAAAATTGAAAAGTATGTCTTGCCTTTGGTGTTTTGCTTTAGAATACCTTTGCAAGATGAAAAATAAAATTGTTTTTCATACATTGTATTGATGAAAGTATTTGGCCACCTGCCTTGACTCACATATGAACTTGAAGGGGCCATCCTAATCCTAACCAATAGGGTTCAATATAATGTGGATCCACCTTTTGCAGCTATTACAGCTTCAACTCTTCTGGGAAGGCTGTCCACAAGGTTGCGGAGTGCGTTTATAGGAATTGTTCACCATTCTTCCAAAAGCGCATTGGTGGAGAAGGCCTGGCTCTCAGTCTCTGTTCTAATTCATCCCAAAAGTGTTCTATTGGATTCAAGTTAGGACTCTGTGCAGGCCAGTCAAGTTCATCCACACCATATTTATGGACTTTGCTTTGTGCACTGGTGCACAGTCATATTGGAAAAGGAAGGGGCCCGCTCCAAAACTGTTCCCACAAGGTTGGGAGCATGGAATTGTCCATAATGTTTTGGTATCCTGGATTATTCAAAGTTACTTTCACTGGAACTAAGGGGCCAAGCCCATCTCCTGAAAAACAAACCCACACCAAACCATAATTCCTCCTCCACCAAATTTCACACTCGGCACAATGCAGTCCGAAATGTGCTGTTCCCCTGGCAACCTCCAAACCCAGACTTGTGTATCATATTGCCAGATGGAAAAATGTGATTAATCACTCCAGAGAAGGCGTCTCCACTGCTCATTTGGCCCTTGAGGCAATAATGGATTAACATTAGAGCTGGCCCGCCTGTATTATACAGTGGTGGTGCCGCTGTATCACCGCATTCAAAGCAACATCTCATACAAGCCAACCCTCCTGATTTTTCCAGGAAAATCCCGAATTTCAGTGCCCCCCCCCCCCCCCGAAAATCTCCCGGGGCAACCATTCTCCCAAATTTCCACCCGGACAACAATATTGGGGACGTGCCTTAAAGGTACTGCTTTTAGCATTCTCTACAACCCGTCGTCACGTCCGCTTTTCCTCCATACAAACAGTCACGTAGTATATGCGGCTTCCACACACACACAAGTGAATGCCATGCATACTTGGTCAACAGCCATACAGGTCACACTGAGGGTGGCCGTATAAACAACTTTAACACTGTTACAAATGTGCGCCACACTGTGAACTCACACCAAACCGGAATGAGAAACACATTTCGGGAGAACATACGCACCGTAACACAACAGAACAAATACCCGGAACCCCTTGCAGCACTAACTCTTCCAAGACGCTACAATATACAACCCCTACTAACAACAAAACTTGATTTTGCATGCCACTATAAGGTTTGTTCAATATTCAATGCGAAACTTGTTTGGGTCTTTATTAAAAGGTTAAGTTGTTCAACTTTGGCCCGCGGCTTTGTTCAGTTTCGAATTTTGGCCCACTCTGTATTTAAGTTTGACACCCCTGCTCTAGAGTCCAGTGGCGAGGTACTTTACACCACTGCATCTGACGCTTTGCATTGGACTTGGTGATGTATGGCTTAGATGCAGCTGCTCGGCCATGGAAACCCATTCCATGAAGCTCTCTGCGTACCGTACGTGGGTTAATTGGAAGATCACATTAAGTCTGGAGCTTTGTAGCAACTGACTGTGCAGAAAGTCTTTGCACTATGCGCTTCAGCATCCGCTGACCCATTTCTGCAAGTTTACGTGGCCTACCACTTTGTGGCTGAGTTGCTGTTGTTCCCAAATTCTTCCATTCTCTCATAATAAAGCCAACATTTGACTTTGGAATATTTAGGAGCGAGGGAATTTCACGACTGGATTTGTTGCACAGGTGGCATACTATGCTGGAAATCACTGAGAGCGGCCCATTCTTTCACAAATGTTTGTCTCCATGCCTAAGTGCTTGATTTTATACACCTGTGGCCGGGCCAAGTGATTAGGACACCTGATTCTGATCATTTGGATGGGTGGCCAAATACTTTTGGCAATATAGTGTATCTGCACCTTGATAGTTGGAACTGTAAAGGAATGGAAAGGTATGTTATATATTTGCATACCATATTGTGTCATCAGATTTAATTAGACCGGCTAGCTCCATCCTTTTTATGCCGTGAGTTTCCCGCAAAGGATGACTTTGCTAGGTCCAATTTGTGCTCTAATCCATTTAGAGCACCTACAGATTTTAATTAAACCCGGCTCTGTTTAGTGCCGGTATAAATAGAGGACACAAGTTAGCAGGCACGCACGGCTTTATTGACTTTATAAAACCCGTTTATGAGCCTTGTGATCTTACATGAAAATAACAGTGAGAGGTTTCAATCCGCACACTGTTTTGCAGGAAACAGAAGGTATTTTTATTTGTTTAGCATTTGAGCAGAGCGAGTGAAAACATTGTGTCTTGCTATATATGCACAGGGTTGTGCAGCACTAAAAAGACATGAGTTAGCATCTCATTGCATGAAAAGACGTTGGCATCAGCCGCCCATTATTTTCTCGCTCATTTTTGTAGAAAATGTGTCTTTCTGACTCTTAATAATGTTGTAAAATGGGGTTGGTAGTGGTCTTGTACACTCCCACTACCAACCTAGCCAATGTTTGGCTTTAAATTCGTTGGATCGGCTGTCCAGCAACCTGAGGATTCCTGGTTAGAATCCGGCTTTCACCATCCTAGTTTCCTTGAGCAAGACATTAACCCACATTTTCTCCCAGTGACGCTCACACTGGCGTATAAATGTTTGCTTGCGAGTGTTACCATATCTGTGTTATTGTGTACTGTGTGCCCCTGTTCACTCTGGCCGCAGTGCGGCCAAGCGCCGTCAAAGCTGCAGACAATCAGTAATCAGTGCACCTGGTACAATTTGAGGGCAGCCGGCATAAAGACCAGCGGACCCGAAGACGCAGTGCCGGAACATACTTTACTCTTCGTAGTGAGCATCCAACAATCCCATACTACTAGGTTCAAACATAGACGATGTCAATCGGTCAATCAATCAATGTTTATTTATATAGCCCTAAATCACAAGTGTCTCAAAGAGCTGCACGAACCACAACGACATCCTCGGTACAGAGCCCACATAAGGGCAAGGAAATACTCACACTCAGTGGGACGTCGGTGACAGTGACAATGATGACTATGAGAAACCTTGGAGAGGACCGCATATGTCCCCCCCCAGGGAACCGAAAGCAATGGATGTCGAGCGGGTCTAACATGATATTATGAATGTCCAAACCATAGTGGATCCAACATAACGGTGATAGTCCAGTCCAAAGTAGATCCAATATAGTAGCGAGAGTCCCGTCCATAGTGGAGCCAGCAGGAAACCATTCCAAGCGGAGGCGGATCAGCAGCGCAGAGACGTCCCCAACCGATACACAGGCGAGCGGTCCATTCTGGGTCCCGACTCTGGACAGCCAGTACTTCATCCATGGCCACCGGGCCTGTGTGTCCCCCGCCCCCCCTCCACAAGGGAAAGGGGGGAAGAGGAGGAAAATGAAATAAGATAAAATAAACGGCAGATCAACTGGTCTATAAAGGGGGTCTTTTTAAAGGCTAGAGTATACAAATGAGTTTTAAGATGAAACTTAAATGTTTTAGGTTCAAACATTGATGACGTATATTAAACAAGACAAGAAGCAAGGAAATAAACAAAGACAGAATTCAATTTTGCTCTATTTGAGGAGAAACGTGTCGACATGTAACCTCTTACAGTGTCACCCACGCTCTGGCAAAAGAATGTATGCCTCCTCCTTTATTTGGACTTTCTCTGACCACATGTCAACAGCTGCTTCTAATGGGACGGGGTTGTAAACAGTTCACAGAAAAGGTAGTAAGAGAGTTTCGTAAAACAGTTCAAAAAGAGGTTGCCTGGAGGGGGGTCTGGTCCCGCTTTCTCTTTGCTCTTGTAGTTCTTTGGTCAGACAATATCTTTCTGTTGATTACAATACATAAAAGAAACGGAAACACCTTTATGTTGCTTTCCCCCTACACAGTGGAGTTTTACAAGCCTTACTTTTGGTAGGTTGAAAGACACCTTTTGGTGTTCTCGCAGGGAACTCATTTCAACACAAAGTTTTTGTGATAACTTAGAAACAATTATTCTAACACATAGAGAGGCGTGGTTGGGGGTGTGGTTGGGGCAGGGGGCTTGGTTAAGAGGGGAGGAATATATTTACATCTATAATTCACCAACTCGAGTATTTCATATATATATATATATATATATATATATACATATGAAATACTTGACTTTCGTGTGAATTCTAGCTATACATATTTATTTTATTATATATATGAATAAAATAAATGGTTGAATTACCAGAAGGCACCTATCAAATACATTGTAATAAAAATACAGTTGTTCTACTAAATGTACTGTGCTTGCTGGTTACTAAAAAAAAAAAACAACAACACTTACCTTTCACTATTTGAGTAACCTTTGTTTTTCCATTTATTTCTTCATTTTGCTCGTCGACGGTGTAATATATTGGGTTGGAGTCAATAACAAGGCGAGGAGATGAAGTTACGTCTCTTTACTGTGGGCTTCAGAAAAGACTCCCTCACTTGCCATCAGGTGCCCAACACCACGTAAATCGTTGGCCAATCATAAAGCCACCCCATAACGCTATAGCCAACATTCACCAGGAGATGGCGACAGACAACATAGATTCACTCTATTACAGACGACTCTAAGGCTGTAACTTCCTCGTTCCTCTGCTTCGTCTCCTTGTGTGTGCAGTTTTTTTATTCAAATCCATAGTTGTTGTAACGTTATTGGGCAGGCAAACTGTTTATATTGTGGGAGGACGTGAAAACAGGCTGTCCCCACCCAGGTCCGCAAGGAGCTGGCAGGGGCGTGGCCTCCAGCTCCGGCTGAATTTTGGGAGATTTTCGGGAGAAAATTTCTTCCGGGAGGTTTTCGGGAGAGGCGCTGAATTTCGGGAGTATTCCGGTAAAATCCGCGAGGGTTGGCAAGTATGCACCATCATGCGAATGTGGAGTGAATGAATGGTAAGTGCTCAGTTCTCTCTGTAGAGCACTTTGAGTGTCTAGAAAAGCGCTCTATAAATGTAATGTATTATTATCATAAATATAGTGCTTGCTTCTTGAAAGAACGCCATGTTCGATCTATGATTAATTCTGCATGTTTACCAACGCTCAGCATATGCAGCGTTTGATAAGTTGATTCAGTGCAGATATGCTCAGGAGCGTCTTATAATATTTAAACAGCACGGTGGGATGTTTATCAGACTTCAAAGGTTGATAAGGAGATGTGGTGAAGGTCGGGCAATTGTATTTTTGCTCAACTGCTGTCCCCACTAGGACGATAACATTATTCCCTACATTGATTTGAGCAAAGTACATACGCCGTTTAAAAATAGCAACCCAACACTTTAGTTTTTGCTCCCATTTTGCAGCAGTTGGAGACGGCTTCTGGTAGAGAAATAAAAATTCAATTCACGGGCAACAGCTCTGCTGGACATCCCTGCAGTGGGATAAACTGCACATTTTATTGTGGGCATCCTAAGGCGCACCTGTGCAATAATCATGCTGTGTGCCACACCTGTGAGGTGGGATGGATAATCTTGGCAAAGAAGAAGTGCTTACTAACCTAATATTTGAGAGGAATAGGTCTTTCGTGTACGTAGCAAAAGTTTTACGTCTTTGAGTTAGACTCATAAAAACCTGTTTTTATATTTGTGTTCAGTGTATATATGGAAGATCTGCAGTTGACCCTAACCTCTATTTGAATCAATATTCTTACCCCTTATAAAAACATCTCTGATGTGAGAATTGCCCTATTGATTTGTTTCCATTTTCCCTACAGAAAGCTGATATAAGTTGGTAGACTCTCTCTCTCGGTGCATGTCTTACAACTTCTTTTTTTTTTTTGCAGTTGTTTGCATCGATACTGTTTCTATGGTTACGGCCCCTCATGTCATTTCATCTGCAAGATACAAAGTACAAAATCCCAAACCAGTGAAGTTTGGCACGTTGTGTAAATGGTAAATAAAAACAAAATACAATGATTTTCAAATCCTTCTCAACTTATATTCAATTGAATGGACTGCAAAGACAAGATATTTAACGTTCGAACTGGAAGACTTTGTTATTTTTTGCAAATATTTCCTCATTTGGAATTTGATGCCTGCAACATGTTTCGGAAAAGCTGGCACAAGTGGTAAAAAAAGACAAAGAAAGTTGAGGAATGCTCATCAAACGCTTATTTGGAGCATCCCACAGGTGAACGGGCTATTTGGGAACAGAAACATGGGTAACTTACACATCTGTGAAGGCTGTATTAATGCTGAAAGGTACATACAGGTTTTAGAGCAACATATGTTGCCATCCAAGCAAAGTTATCATGGACGCCCCTGCTTATTTGTGCCAAGACACGTGTTATAACAGCGTGGCTTCATAGTAAAAGACTGCAGGCACTAGACTGGCCTGCCTGTAGTCCAGACCTGTCTCTCATTGAAAATGTGTGGCGCAATATGAAGCCTAAAATACCACAACGGAGACCCCCGGACTGTTGAACAACTTAAGCTTTCTTTCTTTTCTTTCTTCAGTTTATTTCGAACATGAAGACACTTACAGTATAATACATTAAACGGTTCTATATCATTTCACGTTACATCATGTCCGAAAAGGAGTAAGAAGAAACAATTTAATTTAATCATACCCCTTACCCACTTCAGAGCGTTTACAAATATATATAATCATTTACTGACCTTTTTTATAATAAAACAACATCTGTGAATTAGTATACACAACAGTTTTGTAATATAAATTCAGTCATTATTAACAGACTGA
Source organism: Nerophis ophidion (assembly GCF_033978795.1). Taxonomy (NCBI): domain Eukaryota; kingdom Metazoa; phylum Chordata; class Actinopteri; order Syngnathiformes; family Syngnathidae; genus Nerophis; species Nerophis ophidion. The sequence continues at coordinate 7,121,043 of NC_084630.1, read as the reverse complement.
GATAAAGAATATCTTATCTTCAATAAGGTTGAAAGAATTTCCTCACAATTCTTCTTCTTAGTACTTTGCAAGCACCATTACTTTGAACAACCTATTAAACTCAGTATAATGTTTAACTTCATTACTTAATCCAGTCCATAATTTAATTCTACACACTCGTATGCTAAAGGTTCTAAGTGCTGTACGTGCATAGGGATGTTGTAAATTAAATTTTCCTCTAAGGTTATATTTCTCCTCTTTAGTTGAGAAGAATTCCTAGAATGGGAAAGAAATCCACCTGAAAAGCTTAAAACTGTCAGACCGTGGACTTTGGGGTTTGGATGGTTTTTCCGAGGCAAAGGAAAGTTGGCACGAGCAAGACGTGAGTGTAAGTACATATTTATTTTTACACTATAACTACAAAAAGAAGCAAACACAATGCGGAGAACAAACTCGGCTATGAAACGAGGCGGCATAGCTCGGTTGGTAGAGCGGCCGTGCCAGCAACTTGGGGGTTGCAGGTTCGATTCCCGCTCCCGTCATCCTAGTCACTGCCGTTGTGTCCTTGGGCAAGACACTTTACCCACCTGCTCCCAGTGCCACCCACACTGGTTTAAATGTAACTTAGATATTGGGTTTCACTATGTAAAGCGCTTTGAGTCACTAGAGAAAAGCGCTATATAAATATAATTCACACTTCACATGAAACAAAAACTTGCACAAAGGCAGAAACTATGGACAAAAAACAAAAACTCAATAACAGTGACATAAAAAAACAAAAACTTACAAGGCATGGACAGAATGATTAAACAGGCATGAAGGAAGCATAGGTAAAGTCGACAGGCTGACCACCTGGCAACTACAGGTTTAAATAATGGACATGATTAGTGCAAAAACAGGTGTGAGACATGAGGACAGGGGCGTGACATGAGGACAAGGTGAAGACTAATGAGTTGGCATGGTAACAAAGCAAACAGGATCAGGAACAGGAACTGATTGTCCAAAAAACAAAACCGAACATGACCAAAACAAAACATGATCCTGTAGACGTGACAAAAACATTGGTCTCCTCAGTTCCCAAACATTTACTGCGTGTTGTTAAAAGGAAAGGCCATGTAACATGTTGTGTAGATACGATATGTCCACTGCAGAGGGAACTGATCTAAGGGAAATATATAAATATGTTATTTATTTATCCAAAAGAGTTGCGTGAATCCATCCATCCATCTTCTTCCGCTTATCCGAGGTCGGGTCACGGGGGCAACAGCCTAAGCAGGGAAACCCAGACTTCCCTCTCCCCAGCCACTTCGTCCAGCTCTTTCCGGGGGATCCCGAGGCGTTCCCAGGCCAGCCGGGAGACATAGTCTTCCCAACGTGTCCTGGGTCTTCCCCGTGGCCTCCTACCGGTTGGATGTGCCCTAAACAACTCCCTAGGGAGGCGTTCGGTTGGCATCCTGACCAGATGCCCCAACCACCAGCTTCTCACCCTATCTCTAAGGGAGAGCCCCGCCACACGGCGGAGGAAACTCATTTCGGCCGCTTGTACCCGTGATCTTATCCTTTCGGTCATGACCCAAAGCTCATGACCATAGGTGAGGATGGGAACGTAGATCGACCGGTAAATTGAGAGCTTTGCCTTCCGGTTCAGCTCCTTCTTCACCACAACGGATCGGTACAACGTCCGCATTACTGAAGACGCCGCACCGATCCGCCTGTGGATCTCACGATCCACTCTTCCCTCACTCGTGAACAAGACTCCTAGGTACTTGAACTCCTCCACTTGGGGCAGGGTCTCCTCCCCAACCCAAAGCATCTCTAATAAAACACTGTTGATTTGATATGTAATGTAAGCATGCTCCTGTATAATCACTTTGAGAGTCTGGGTTTGGAGGTTGCCGGGAGAATGGTACATTTTGGATTGCATTGTGCCAAGTGTGAAATTTGGAGGAGGAGGAATTATGGTGTGGGGTTGTTTTTCAGGAGTTGGGCTTGCCTCAACTTTAAATGCTCCAGGATACCAAAAACATTTTGGACAATTCCATTCTCCCAAACTTGTGAGAACAGTTTTGAGCAGGCCCCTACCTCTTCCAACATGAGTGTGAACCGGTGCCCAAAGCAAGGTACATAAAGACATAGATGACAGAGTCTGGTGTGGATGAACTTAACTGGCCTGCACGGAGTCCTGACCTGAACCCGATTGAACACCTTTGGGATGAATTAGAAAGGAGGCTGAGAGCCATGCCTTCTCGACCAACATCAGAGTCTGGTGTGGATGAACTTGACTGGCCTGCACATAGTCCTGACCTGAACCTGATAGAACATTTTTGGAATGAATTAGAACGGAGACTGAGAGCCAGGCCTTTTCGTCCAACATCAGTCTGCGACCTTTTCCAATGCGCTTTTGGAGGATTGGTGGGAAAATTCCTATAAACACACTCCGCAACCTTGTGGACAGCCTTCCCAGAAGAGTTGAAGCTGTAATAGCTGCAAATGTTGGACCGACATCATATTAAACCTTATGGGTTAGGAATAGGATGGCACTTCAAGTTCATATGTGAGTCAAGGCAGGTGGCCAAATATAGCGTATATTATGTGATCCGAGTCGGAATCCTCAATCTAAATTCAAGGACTTCGGGTCACTTAAATTGGAGGTTGTCACTTTAACAAGCTGCATTTCACTTGCTGATGACTTTTTAAACTGTAGTTGTGACTTAAAATGATGGGTGTTTTTTTTTTTTTTTTTTTTTTTTGGTGTGCATTGTTCCTACAGTACTTGAAAACTGGCGAATTTAATCTCATCCTACATTTAAACTCTGTTCCATAAAAAAAATAAGAAAAAAAATGTTTCATTTCCTGCAGGGAGCATACAACGCCGTACATTTACCTTCTACCTGACGCCCACGCTCTAATACCTCATGCTAATACCTTTTTCAGCGGTGTACCCAACAGAGATAAACCACATCTGTGTACATAATACAAGTAATACTGCCAGATGGAAACCCACAATTATGAAGAAAAAGCACATTTTGCGAGGGTAAAAAGGAGTGTTCCCCAGGTCTGACTATCCTTTATTTGTCGCGTCCCCCCTCTGGTTCTTCCCCGGCCATTTTTTTCAGATCATCCATCTTTCTTAACCGTTATGGCTTCTTCACCAATCCACTTGTGCGAGAGCAGCACCAACTAATCAATAGCCAATAAAGCCAGATCAATAGAGCTTACAGAGCAATCTAACAGTCCAAAGGTCTTGGACTTGTCATTGGTACACAACACAATAGATACTTATACTGTGTCTGCATGATTATCCCATTACTTGATTTACAAAACCAACAAAAAAAAATAAATCACTTTGCACACTTACTGCATCTGATTGCGAAATAAATACTACTATCTTTGTCGCCGTTTGTGTCAGAGTTAGTTTGAGTCGAACCCCAAGATGCAGAGAAGGGGGGAGGCGTTTTGCAGGAAAACATGATTTGATTTAAATAATCGAACAAGAACCAACAAAAGGGTACTAACACAAAGCGCGCAGGAGGCGGATAACAAACTAAGGGAGCTAGCATGGGAGCTAGAAAACAAAAAGGAACTTAGCATGGAAGCTGACAAGGATCGAGGAGGAAACATGTAGTATAAAAACAAACTTGGAGGCAGGGAACAAAAGTCAGTAAGTTAAAAAACCGCAATCAAACATAGCTTACCGCAACGCTGCATAGACAAGACAAGACACGAGACGACACGACACGACACGACAGGTAGCAACGACAAGAGTGACATCGGCATGACAATAATCCAGCAACTGACTGGAGAACAAAAACATTTACAAGCGGGCTGATTGACACCAGGTGTGGCCAGGTGCCAATCAGCCGCAGTTGAGGGGAAAACAGCTCACAGGGGAAACCCCCCCCCCCCCAAAAAAAAATCACTTTGCACACTTACTGCATCTGATTGGGAAATAAATACTACTCTCTTTGTCGCCGTTTGTGTCAGAGTTAGTTTGAGTCGAACCCCAAGATGCAGAGAAGGGGGGAGGCGTTTTGCAGGAAAACATGATTTGATTTAAATAATCGAACAAGAACCAACAAAAGGGTAGTAACACAAAGCGTGTACGAGGCGGATAACAAACTAAGGGAGCTAGAACGGGAGCTAGAAAACAAAAAAGGAACTTAGCATGGAAGCTAGCAAGGATCAAGGAGGAAACATGTAGTATAAAAACAAACTTGGAGGCAGGGAACAAAAGTCAGTAAGTTAAAAAAACCGCAATCAAACATAGCTTACCGCAACGCTGCATAGACAAGACAAGACACGACACGACACGACACGACAGGTAGCAACGACAAGAGTGACATCGGCATGACAATAATCCAACAACTGACTGGAGAACAAAAACATTTACAAGCGGGCTGATTGACACCAGGTGTGGCCAGGTGCCAATCAGCCGCAGTTGAGGGGAAAACAGCTCACAGGGGGAAAAACCTAACAAAAAAAAAAATCACTTTGCACACTTACTGCATCTGATTGCGAAATAAATACTACTCTCTTTGTCGCCGTTTGTGTCAGAGTTAGTGTGAGTCGAACCCCAAGATGCAGAGAAGGGGGGAGGCGTTTTGCAGGAAAACATGATTTGATTTAAATAATCGAACAAGAACCAACAAAAGGGTAGTAACACAAAGCGTGTACGAGGCGGATAACAAACTAAGGGAGCTAGAACGGGAGCTAGAAAACAAAAAAGGAACTTAGCATGGAAGCTAGCAAGGATCAAGGAGGAAACATGTAGTATAAAAACAAACTTGGAGGCAGGGAACAAAAGTCAGTAAGTTAAAAAAAACGCAATCAAACATAGCTTACCGCAACGCTGCATAGACAAGACAAGACACGACACGACACGACACGACAGGTAGCAACGACAAGAGTGACATCGGCATGACAATAATCCAGCAACTGACTGGAGAACAAAACCATTTACAAGCGGGCTGATTGACACCAGGTGTGGCCAGGTGCCAATCAGCCTCAGTTGAGGGGAAAACAGCTCACAGGGGAAAAAACCCAACAACAACAAAAAAAATCACTTTACACACTTACTGCATCTGATTGCGAAATAAATACTACTCTCTTTGTCGCCGTTTGTGTCAGAGTTAGTTTGAGTTGAACCCCAAGATGCAGAGAAGGGGGGAGGCGTTTTGCAGGAAAACATGATTTGATTTAAATAATCGAACAAGAACCAACAAAAGGGTACTAACACAAAGCGTGCACGAGGCGGATAACAAACTAAGGGAGCTAGCACGGGAGCTAGAAAACAAAAAGGAACTTAGCATGGAAGCTGGTAAGGATCGAGGAGGAAACATGTAGTATAAAAACAAACTTGGAGGCAGGGAACAAAAGTCAGTAAGTTAAAAAACCGCAATCAAACATAGCTTACCGCAACGCTGCATAGACAAGACAAGACACGACACGACACGACAGGTAGCAACGACAAGAGTGACATCGGCATGACAATAATCCAACAACTGACTGGAGAACGAAACCATTTACAAGCGGGCTGATTGACACCAGGTGTGGCCAGGTGCCAATCAGCCTCAGTTGAGGAGAAAACAGCTCACAGGGGAAAAAACCCAACCAAAAAAAAAAAAATCACTTTGCACACTTACTGCATCTGATTGCGAAATAAATACTACTCTCTTTGTCGCCGTTTGTGTCAGAGTTAGTTTGAGTCGAACCCCAAGATGCAGAGAAGGGGGGAGGCGTTTTGCAGGAAAACATGATTTGATTTAAATAATCGAACAAGAACCAACAAAAGGGTACTAACACAAAGCGTGCACGAGGCGGATAACAAACTAAGGGAGCTAGCACGGGAGCTAGAAAACAAAAAGGAACTTAGCATGGAAGCTGGCAAGGATCGAGGAGGAAACATGTAGTATAAAAACAAACTTGGAGGCAGGGAACAAAAGTCAGTAAGTTAAAAAACCGCAATCAAACATAGCTTACCGCAACGCTGCATAGACAAGACAAGACACGACACGACACGACAGGTAGCAACGACAAGAGTGACATCGGCATGACAATAATCCAGCAACTGACTGGAGAACAAAAACATTTACAAGCGGGCTGATTGACACCAGGTGTGGCCAGGTGCCAATCAGCCGCAGTTGAGGGGAAAACAGCTCACAGGGGAAAAAACCCAACAAAAAAAAAAAATCACTTTGCACACTTACTGCATCTGATTGCGAAATAAATACTACTCTCTTTGTCGCCGTTTGTGTCAGAGTTAGTTTGAGTCGAACCCCAAGACGCAGAGAAGGGGGGAGGCGTTTTGCAGGAAAACATGATTTGATTTAAATAATCGAACAAGAACCAACAAAAGGGTACTAACACAAAGCGCGCAGGAGGCGGATAACAAACTAAGGGAGCTAGCATGGGAGCTAGAAAACAAAAAATGAACTTAGCATGGAAGCTAGCAACGATCGAGGAGGAAACATGTAGTATAAAAACAAACTTGGAGGCAGGGAACAAAAGTCAGTAAGTTAAAAAACCGCAATCAAACATAGCTTACCGCAACGCTGCATAGACAAGACAAGACAAGACACGACACGACACGACAGGTAGCAACGACAAGAGTGACATCGGCATGACAATAATCCAGCAACTGACTGGAGAACAAAAACATTTACAAGCGGGCTGATTGACACCAGGTGTGGCCAGGTGCCAATCAGCCGCAGTTGAGGGGAAAACAGCTCACAGGGGAAAAAACCCCACAAAAAAAAAAAAATCACTTTGCACACTTAGTGCATCTGATTGCGAAATAAATACTACTCTCTTTGTCGCCGTTTGTGTCAGAGTTAGTTTGAGTCGAACCCCAAGACGCAGAGAAGGGGGGAGGCGTTTTGCAGGAAAACATGATTTGATTTAAATAATAGAACAAGAACCAACAAAAGGGTACTAACACAAAGCACGCACGAGGCGGATAACAAACTAAGGGAGCTAGCATGGGAGCTAGAAAACAAAAAAGGAACTTAGCATGGAAGCTAGCAAGGATCGAGGAGGAAACATGTAGTATAAAAACAAACTTGGAGGCAGGGAACAAAAGTCAGTAAGTTAAAAAACCGCAATCAAACATAGCTTACCGCAACGCTGCATAGACAAGACAAGACAAGACACGACACGACACGACAGGTAGCAACGACAAGAGTGACATCGGCATGACAATAATCCAGCAACTGACTGGAGAACAAAAACATTTACAAGCGGGCTGATTGACACCAGGTGTGGCCAGGTGCCAATCAGCCGCAGTTGAGGGGAAAACAGCTCACAGGGGAAAAAACCCCCACAAAAAAAAAAAATCACTTTGCACACTTAGTGCATCTGATTGGGAAATAAATACTACTCTCTTTGTCGCCGTTTGTGTCAGAGTTAATTTGAGTCGAACCCCAAGACGCAGAGAAGGGGGGGGGCGTTTTGCAGGAAAACATGATTTGATTTAAATAATAGAACAAGAACCAACAAAAGGGTACTAACACAAAGCGCGCAGGAGGCGGATGACAAACTAAGGGAGCTAGCATGGGAGCTAGAAAACAAAAAAGGAACTTAGCATGGAAGCTGGCAAGGATCGAGGAGGAAACATGTAGTATAAAAACAAACTTGGAGGCAGGGAACAAAAGTCAGTAAGTTAAAAAACCGCAATCAAACATAGCTTACCGCAACGCTGCATAGACAATACAAGACACGACACGACACGACAGGTAGCAACGACAAGAGTGACATCGGCATGACAATAATCCAGCAACTGACTGGAGAACAAAAACATTTACAAGCGGGCTGATTGACACCAGGTGTGGCCAGGTGCCAATCAGCCGCAGTTGAGGGGAAAACAGCTCACAGGGGAAAAAACCCAACAAAAAAAAAAAATCACTTTGCACACTTACTGCATCTGATTGCGAAATAAATACTACTCTCTTTGTCGCCGTTTGTGTCAGAGTTAGTTTGAGTCGAACCCCAAGACGCAGAGAAGGGGGGAGGCGTTTTGCAGGAAAACATGATTTGATTTAAATAATCGAACAAGAACCAACAAAAGGGTACTAACACAAAGCGCGCAGGAGGCGGATAACAAACTAAGGGAGCTAGCATGGGAGCTAGAAAACAAAAAATGAACTTAGCATGGAAGCTAGCAACGATCGAGGAGGAAACATGTAGTATAAAAACAAACTTGGAGGCAGGGAACAAAAGTCAGTAAGTTAAAAAACCGCAATCAAACATAGCTTACCGCAACGCTGCATAGACAAGACAAGACAAGACACGACACGACACGACAGGTAGCAACGACAAGAGTGACATCGGCATGACAATAATCCAGCAACTGACTGGAGAACAAAAACATTTACAAGCGGGCTGATTGACACCAGGTGTGGCCAGGTGCCAATCAGCCGCAGTTGAGGGGAAAACAGCTCACAGGGGAAAAAACCCCACAAAAAAAAAAAAAATCACTTTGCACACTTAGTGCATCTGATTGCGAAATAAATACTACTCTCTTTGTCGCCGTTTGTGTCAGAGTTAGTTTGAGTCGAACCCCAAGAACCAGAGAAGGGGGGAGGCGTTTTGCAGGAAAACATGATTTGATTTAAATAATAGAACAAGAACCAACAAAAGGGTACTAACACAAAGCACGCACGAGGCGGATAACAAACTAAGGGAGCTAGCATGGGAGCTAGAAAACAAAAAAGGAACTCAGCATGGAAGCTAGCAAGGATCGAGGAGGAAACATGTAGTATAAAAACAAACTTGGAGGCAGGGAACAAAAGTCAGTAAGTTAAAAAACCGCAATCAAACATAGCTTACCGCAACGCTGCATAGACAAGACAAGACAAGACACGACACGACACGACAGGTAGCAACGACAAGAGTGACATCGGCATGACAATAATCCAGCAACTGACTGGAGAACAAAAACATTTACAAGCGGGCTGATTGACACCAGGTGTGGCCAGGTGCCAATCAGCCGCAGTTGAGGGGAAAACAGCTCACAGGGGAAAAAACCCCCACAAAAAAAAAAAATCACTTTGCACACTTAGTGCATCTGATTGGGAAATAAATACTACTCTCTTTGTCGCCGTTTGTGTCAGAGTTAATTTGAGTCGAACCCCAAGACGCAGAGAAGGGGGGAGGCGTTTTGCAGGAAAACATGATTTGATTTAAATAATAGAACAAGAACCAACAAAAGGGTACTAACACAAAGCGCGCAGGAGGCGGATGACAAACTAAGGGAGCTAGCATGGGAGCTAGAAAACAAAAAAGGAACTTAGCATGGAAGCTGGCAAGGATCGAGGAGGAAACATGTAGTATAAAAACAAACTTGGAGGCAGGGAACAAAAGTCAGTAAGTTAAAAAACCGCAATCAAACATAGCTTACCGCAACGCTGCATAGACAAGACAAGACACGACACGACACGACACGACAGGTAGCAACGACAAGAGTGACATCGGCATGACAATAATCCAGCAACTGACTGGAGAACAAAAACATTTACAAGCGGGCTGATTGACACCAGGTGTGGCCAGGTGCCAATCAGCCGCAGTTCAGGGGAAAACAGCTCACAGGGGAAAAAACCCAACAAAAAAAAAAAATCACTTTGCACACTTACTGCATCTGATTGCGAAATAAATACTACTCTCTTAGTCGCCGTTTGTGTCAGAGTTAGTTTGAGTCGAACCCCAAGATGCAGAAAAGGGGGGAGGCGTTTTGCAGGAAAAAATTATTTAATTTAAATAATTGAACAAGAACCAACAAAAGGGTACTAACACAAAGCGCGCAGGAGGCGGATAACAAACTAAGGGAGCTAGCATGGGAGCTAGAAAACAAAAAAGGAACTTAGCATGGAAGCTGGCAAGGATCGAGGAGGAAACATGTAGTATAAAAACAAACTTGGAGGCAGGGAACAAAAGTCAGTAAGTTAAAAAACCGCAATCAAACATAGCTTACCGCAACGCTGCATAGACAAGACAAGACACGACACGACAGGTAGCAACGACAAGAGTGACATCGGCATGACAATAATCCAGCAACTGACTGGAGAACAAAAACATTTACAAGCGGGCTGATTCACACCAGGTGTGGCCAGGTGCCAATCAGCCGCAGTTGAGGGGAAAACAGCTCACAGGGGAAAAAACCCAACAAAAAAAAAAATCACTTTGCACACTTACTGCATCTGATTGCGAAATAAATACTACTCTCTTTGTCGCCGTTTGTGTCAGAGTTAATTTGAGTCGAACCCCAAGACGCAGAGAAGGGGGGAGGCGTTTTGCAGGAAAACATGATTTGATTTAAATAATAGAACAAGAACCAACAAAAGGGTACTAACACAAAGCGCGCAGGAGGCGGATAACAAACTAAGGGAGCTAGCATGGGAGCTAGAAAACAAAAAAGGAACTTAGCATGGAAGCTGGCAAGGATCGAGGAGGAAACATGTAGTATAAAAACAAACTTGGAGGCAGGGAACAAAAGTCAGTAAGTTAAAAAATGATAAATAAATAAATAAATGGGTTGTACTTGTATAGCGCTTTTCTACCTTCAAGGTACTCAAAGCGCTTTGACACTTCTTCCACATTTACCCATTCACACACACATTCACGCACTGATGGAGGGAGCTGCCATGCAAGGCGCCAACCAGCACCCATCAGGAGCAAGGGTGAAGTGTCTTGCTCAGGACACAACGGACGTGACGAGGTTGGTATTAGGTGGGATTTGAACCAGTGACCCTCGGGTTGCGCACGGCCACTCTTCCACTGCGCCACGCCGCAATCAAACATAGCTTACCGCAACGCTGCATAGACAAGACAAGATACGACAGGTAGCAACGACAAGAGCGACATCGGCATGACAATAATCCAGCAATTGACTGGAGAACAAAAACATTTACAAGCGGGTTGATTGACACCAGGTGTGGCCAGGTGCCAATCAGCCGCAGCTGAGGGGAAAACAGCTCACAGGGGAAAAAACAGGAAATACTAAACACACAGAGGAAAACAAGACAAATGCAGAAGAAAAAAATAAAACACAAACAAACTGTCAGGGGAAAGCCTGACAGTTAGTTGAAGTTGAGAAATGTGTGGGGTCAGTACGAGCTCAACAGCCCACCCACCACCCCCAACTCACATTTAAAGGGGTACTGCACTTTTGGGGGGGGGGTTTACCTATCATTCACAACCCTTATAGAAGAGAAGGACACACTATTTGCATATATTGTATATATATTTTATCATTTCATAGTTGGTTAGAATAAATGAATACAATGTATAAATACAAGTTCATATTTACATATAATGTGATTAAAAATGTATTTCCTTTGGTCATTTCATGTGTTGCAGGTCCTACACTGCAAAGACTGAAATCTAAGTAATATTAAATATCTCAAATAAGGGTGATATTTGCTTAGTTTCTCTCTAATAAGATAATTATTCTCACTAAGCAGATTTTATGTTAGAGTGTTTTACGTGTTTTAAGGATTTTGGTCCTAAATGATCTCAGTAAGATATTATAGCTTGTTGCTGAGATTATATGACCTTTATTGAGTAAAACATGCTTGAAACTAGAATATCAACTGTTGCAAAGCTGTGTTGTCAAGTATAAAACTAATTTTTTAAAGTAATAATATCTTATTTTAAAAAATCATGACTTTGGCACGATTGTGTCTCATAATCAAAACAGATGACAGATTGACTTTGCTGTTTTTATTTCAATAAAATAATAGAAAATACATACTTATATAGTAGAACACGTGTTATTAGTGAGAATATACTTATTTTAAGATAGTATGTGGGTTCATTGAGGTTAGCTAATTTTACTTGTTTTGGAAAGTCTTGATAGGCTGAATTTTCTTGTTCTAATGGCAGATAATTTTGCTTAGTTTGAATAAAATACCCCTCATTTTTGTATTGTTTTTTTCCTTGTTTTTGAACACTGACTTTTTGCGGTGTGGGTGTCAGGCTTGGACAAAGGAATGAACTCAGATGCATAATAGGGACACTTAGTAGGGCTTTTATTTTGAAGGCTCTTTCACCTCCAAAGTCAGAGAAATGCAATATCTACTAATAACAAAAACGATCGACGAAAAAAGGTTCCAAAAATGGGAATAACCGAGAATAACTCCTAAAAGGAGGAAAATACAAAAACAAAGATGAACTTAAAATTTGCGCCGTATCTGCTATGAAACTTATTACATAAAACGCCCCAACAGGAGACAGAAAAAAATGACTATGAACATTTCTACACTTAATCTTAATCTAATAATGGTAAACAAAAAAAACACTCGAAAAATTTGAGGAAAGAAAGATTAGTAGGGAAAAAAATAAATACTCACCACTTCAGTTAAAAAACAAAACAAAAACAAAATTCACTCTACTGAAGAGGAGAAAAAGTCAAACTCAAATAGCAGCGTGGGAATTCAGGATCCAGGAAAATAAACCTGGGACGAGGCAAGGCATGGACATAGTCATGAAAGCAAGACAGGCACGGAAACTCGAGACAATCCGGCACAGAACAAGGGGAGGCGTGGGCTTATATGACACATGAGGGTAATTGGAAACAGGCGGAAACAATCAGGGGTCAGGGATGAGGTCAGACTGATGACACAAGAGGAAGGGCAAGTGATCTGAAACAAGAGGAGTTGCTTTTCAAAATAAAACATGCAATTCACGAGACAAAAAAAAAAAAAAAAAGACATCACTCACTCAAAAATAATGCACTTTGTGACTTCAATAATAAATATGGCAGTGCCATGTTCGCATTTTTTTTTTCCATAACTTGAGTTGATTTATTTTGGAAAACCTTGTTACATTGTTTAATGCATCCAGCAGGGCATCACAACAAAATTCCACGACTGTATATATCGGTATCGGTTGTGTCGGAATCGGTAATTAAGAGTTGGACAATATCGGAATATCGGATATCAACAAAAGCCGTTTTCGGACATCTCTAGCGCCTTATAGTCGGAAAAAATACGGGGTGTGTAAATGTTGTCAAGTTGTTTTAGAAGGCTTTGAAGGCCGCAATGTTGACTTCGGTTTGCCGCTTCTTGCGAAAGTTTTTTTAATCTTTACACTGCAAAAAGTCAGTTTTCAAAAACAAGAAAAAAAAATACAAAAATGAGGGGTACTTTACTTGAACTAAGCAAAATTATCTGCCAATAGAACAAGAAAATTTGGCTTGTTAAGACTTTCCAAAACAAGTCAAATTAGCTGACTTCAGTGAACCCAAAAATACCGTAAAATAAGTATATTCTCATTAATAACAAGTGTACTACTATACGAGTACGTATTTTCTATTGTTTCATTGAAAATAAAACGACAATATCTATTTGGCTGTCACCTGTTTTAATATGAGAAACAATTGTGTCAAAGTCATGATTTTCTTTTTACATTCTTGAAATAAGAAATTCTTACTTTAAAAAGTAGTTTTATACTTGTGAGTGTTGATGACACAGCTCTGCAACATTTTATAGTCTCGTTTCAAGCATGTTTTACTCAATATAGGTCATCAAATCTCAGCTACAAGCTGTAATATCTTACTGAGATCGTTTAGGACCTAAACACTTAAAACAAGTAAAACACTCTAACATAAAATCTTATTTATGGCCGCGCAAGTCCCGGGATACCCAAAATGTCCATAACACACCCAGCCGAGTCCCATGGGGAAGGGGGGATGAAAGTTGGAAAAGTCAGCAAAAGTCCCAAAAATGTTCAGAATACCTACACAGGTTCGAGTCCCACAAGTTCCGCCGCCGGACAGGATGCCCAGAATGTCCAAAACGTGCCCAGCAAAGTCCCACGGGAAGGTGGGGGGAAAAGTTAGAAAAGTCGGGGAAATGTTCAAAAGTCCCACCCGGGTTCGAGTGTGCACTCAAACTCAAACTCGAACCCCGGTTGGGACTCGAACCTGGGTAGGTATTTTGAAAATTTTGGTGGACTTTTGCCGACTTTTCTCATTTTTCCCCCCTTACTTCCCGTGGGAATTTGCTGGGTGCGTTTTGGACATTTTTTTTGTATCCCGGGATTTGTGTGGCCGGCGGCGGGACTTGTGGGACTGGAACCCCGGGGAGGTATTTTGGACAGAATTGGGACTTTTGAACATTTTAGCCGCCTTTTCCCCCCCTCTTCTTCCCCGCCTTCATGTGCACCATTGCTGGGTGTGTTTTGGACACTTGGACAAAAATAGTTTGAAGCATATTTTACTCAAAGTAGGTCATAAAATGTTGGAAACAAGCTGTAGTATCTTACTGAGATCATTTAGGAGTAAAACCCTTAAAACAAGCAAAAGACATAAAATCTGCTTAGTGAGAAGAATTATCTTATCAGACAGAAAATAAGCAAATATCCCCCTTATTTGAGATATTTCATCCAACTTAGATTTCAGTTTTTGCAGTATACACTGCAGAAAGTCAGTGTTCAAAAACAAGAAAAAAAAATACAAGAATGAGGGATATTTTACTTGAACTAAGCAAAATTATCTGCCAATAGAACAAGACAATTTGGCTTGTCAAGACTTTCCAAAACAAGTATAATTAGCTAACTTCAATGAACCCAAAAATACCTTAAAATAAGTATATTCTCACTAATAACAAGTGTACTACTATACTAGTACGTATTTTCTATTGTTTCATTGAAAATAAAACGGCAAAGTCTATTTGGCTGTCATCTGTTTTAATATGAGAAACAATTGTGTCAAAGTCATGATTTTCTTTTTACATTCTTGAAATAAGAAATTCTTACTTTAAAAAGTAGTTTTATACTTGTGAGTGTTGATGACACAGCTCTGCAACATTTTATAGTCTCGTTTCAAGCATGTTTTACTCAATATAGGTCATCAAATCTCAGCTACAAGCTGTAATATCTTACTGAGATCGTTTGGGACCTAAACACCTAAAACAAGTAAAACACTCTAACATTAAATCTTATGTATGGCTGCGCAAGTCCCGGGATACCCAAAATGTCCATAACACACCCAGCCGAGTCCCATGGGTAGGGGGGATGAAAGTTGGAAAAGTCAGCAAAAGTCCCAAAAATGTTCAAAATACCTACACAGGTTCGAGTCCCACAAGTTCCGCCGCCGGACAGGATGCCCAGAATGTCCAAAACGCGCCCAGCAAAGTCCCACGGGAAGGTGGGGAGAAAAGTGAGAAAAGTCGGGGAAATGTTCAAAAGTCCCACCCGGGTTCGAGTGTGCACTCAAACTCAAACTCGAACCCCAGTTGGGAGTCGAATCTGGGTAGGTATTTTGAAAATTTTGGTGGACTTTTGCCGACTTTTCTCATTTTTCCCCCCTACTTCCCGTGGGAATTTGCTGGGTGCGTTTTTGACATTTTTTTTGTATCCCGGGATTTGTGTGGCCGGCGGCGGGACTTGTGGGACTGGAACCCCGGGCAGGTATTTTGGACACAATTGGGACTTTTGAACATTTTGGCAGCCTTTTCTCCCCTCTTCTTCCCCGCCTTTCTGTGCACCATTGCTGGGTGTGTTTTGGACACTTGGACAAAAATAGTTTGAAGCATATTTTACTCAAAATAGGTCATAAAATATCGGAAACAAGCTGTAGTATCTTACTGAGATCATTTAGGAGCAAAACCCTTTAAACAAGTAAAAGACATAAATTCTGGGCTTCACGGTGGCAGAGGGGTTAGTGCGTCTGCCTCACAATACGAAGGTCCTGCAGTCAAATCCAGGCTCGGGATATTTCTGTGTGGAGTTTGCATGTTCTCCCCGTGAATGCGTGGGTTCCCTCCGGGTACTCCGGCTTCCTCCCACTTCCAAAGACATGCACCTGGGGATAGGTTGATTGGCAACACTAAAATCGGCCCTAGTGTGTGAATGTGAGTGTGAATGTTGTCTGTCTATCTGTGTTGGCCCTGCGATGAGGTGGCGACTTGTCCAGGGTGTACCCCGCCTTCCGCCCGATTGTAGCTGAGATAGGCGCCAGAGCCCCCCCGCGACCCCGAAAGGGAATAAGCAGTAGAAAATGGATGGATGGATGGACATAAAATCTGCTTAGTGAGAAGAATTATCTTACCAGACAGAAAATAAGCAAATATCACCCTGATTTGAGATATTTCCTCTTACTTAGATTTCAGTTTTTGCAGTGTGGAATTAAAAAAAAAATGACATGCGTTTCTGTCTCATAATTCTGAACGATAGCCCCCCCCCCCAAAAAAAAAAGTGCAGTTCCGTTCAAAACGACGACGATCACTGATGACACGTATTGATCGTTCGAATAAGCGTGGCGGTTGAAAATCCACTTGGCACATGTCTAAGTAATGACTGTGGTAATTTAAGTCAACTGCTTCTAATCAATGACCTCACACTAGCAGGTGTACAGTGCAGCCATTATTCCTGACAAAAGATTTACACGTCACGTTAAACACTTTCAACGGAACAGGATCCCGCGAATGCTTGGAATTTCCCAGCGACAGTTGACAGCGTGGACGATAAGGCTTTAATTAGAATGTCGGCTTTCCTATCATCTTGATTCCCATGTATTATATTTCCACGCCTTAAAGTGGAAACATTTGAATGACAATGACAGAGTTCGGTACTTAGACATTAAACCTCTTCTTTTTTGAAGACCTACTTCTTTTATTTGACGGTGCACCAATTCAATTCGTTCCGCTAATTTATGTACAGTGAAAAGATTAGGAAAATGATGTAGCTGGGAGAGGACAGCTCAGCTCTCATGGAAAAACCTCAAGGACCGCTTGTTCCGAAAAAAAAAAGAAGAGAAAAAAGTAATGCGGCATTGATATTATCAGTATGCAGCAGACGTCTCGAGCTTTGCCACATTATTGTCTTCACACCAATTGAATCCAACAGTGATAAAAATACTCGATCTAATTGAATATCTTATAATAAAATAAAACGTCAGTCGGGTAAAACAATACCAGCCTCAAGGCGCAAATGTACCACTGTGCTCTTCAGTCAGGCTCCTGAGAGCCTCTAGATCAGGGGTGCCCATTACGTCGATCGCGAGCTACCAGTCGACCGCGGGGGGTGTGTCAGTCGATCTCCAGCCAGGCTTTTAACAAAAAATAGACCTAAAAATTAGTGATCATCAATCTTCACCAAGACGTCACTTAAATGACATTCACGGTACCGGAGGGTCTTGTGAGATGACGCTGGCTGCTGCAAGATCATTATTATGAAAATATGACCGAGAGGAAGGCGAGAAACACTTTTTATTTCAACAGACTCTCGCGCCGTCCCTTCCGTCAAAACTCTAAAGGCCGACTGCACATTTCCTATCTTCACAATAAAAGCCCTGCGTCATGCTGCCTGCGCTAACTAAATACAGAGTCTCGGAAAACTGGCGTGCACAAGCGATCCCTCAGAAAGCTGGCGTGCACATCACTTGTGCACGCCAGCTTTCTGAGACTCTTATTTTGTTAGCGCAGGCAGCATGAAGCAGGGCTTTTATTGTGAAGATAGGAAATGTGCAGTCGGCCTTTAGAGTTTTGATGGAAGGGACAGCGCGAAAGTCTGTTGAAATAAAAAGTGTTTCTCGCCTTCCTCTCGGTCATTTTTTCATAATAATGAACTGGCAGCAGCCAGCGTCATCTCACAAGACCCTCGGGTGCCGTGAATGTCAATCAAGCAAGCTACGGAATTTGCCGCCAATGTTTTTCTTGTAAAGTGTATGGAAGCTGGATGAATTAGATGCCAAAAACCAACCACTTTCATGTGGTATTGTACAGAAAGGACAACTTTTTTTCTCCTCCATTTGAAAATGTGGGCGTTATCATCATTACTGTCTGATTCCAATCAATGCAAGTCATCAGAATCAGGTAATACACCAACTTATATTCTCGTCTTCGTGAAAGAAAGACATCTATATGTGTTACACATGCTTGTATTATCATTAAACACATTTAACTTGTTTACAAAAATGTCTCTTTCATAAATACATAAATATAAATGATATATATAAATGAGGTAGATCGCCTCGAGTTGGTCAATTGAAAAGTAGCTCGCCTGCAGAAAAAGTCTGGGCACCCCTGCTCTAGCTCATGGGTGTCAAATTCTGGCCCGCCGTGTAATTTAATTGGGCCCTTGAGGCAATATCAATATAGCATTAGAGCTGGCCCGCCGGTGCCACTGTAACACCGCATTCACTGCTAATACTCATACTTGCCAACCCTCCTAATTTTCCCGGTAGACACCCGAAGTTCAGAGCCCCTCCCGAAAATCTCCCGGGGCAACCATTCTCCCGAATTTCTACCGATTTCCACCTGGACAACTATATTGGGGGGCTTGCATTTAAGGCACTGCCTTTAGCGTTCTCTACAACCTGTCGTCACGTCCGCTTTTCCTCCATACTAACAACGTGTCACATAATAGTTGTGGCTTTTACACACACACACACACACATGCACAAGTGAATGCAAGGCATACTTGGTCAACAGTCATACAGGTCACACTGAGGGTGGCTGTATAAACAACTTTAGCACTGTTACAAATATGCGCCACACTGTGAACCCACACCAAAAAAGAATGACAAACACATTTCGGGTAAACATCCGCACTGTAACACAACAGATCAAATACCCAGAATCCCTTACAGCACTTACTCTTCCGGGAAACTTCTAGCCAACTGACCAATAATTAACGTTTTATTCATGCATTTTATTTTCGAATGTATTATTAGCCTGTGGAAAAAAATTGATATTTACCTCAAAAGATTGCAAATAATTTATTTAAATCTTATTTGATATGCCATTGATATTTTTTTAATTATTATTATTATTATTTGAAACTGGATTTTGCATGTCACTAAAGTTATAAAAGCCTTGCTTGTTCAATATTTATTGCAAAACTTGTTTGGGTCCCTATTAAAAGGTTAATTTCTTCAACCTTGGCCCGCTGTTTAAAATGTTGGCCCACTCTGTATTCGAGTTTGACACCCCTGCTCTAGCTGCAGGTGTACCCCTGTTTGATTCCTGGCAATAAAACCTCTTGACGAATGTCTTCGAACAAGCAATTCCTCAGGTTAGGTTTGTGGCCCTGGTCAACTTTGCATTTTGCAAAACAAATGTTGGGGGCAGTTGGTAGATGCAACACTTTAAACTTTAAACAAGGTTCATTGTTGTCCTGCTTGAGAGCAGGTTTGTCAAGAATAATGTGCCCCTGAGCAAGGCACCCAACCCCCATTGCTCCCGGTGTGCATCCATCCTTGGTTTTGGTTCTGGTAGTGTCTAATGTTGATGCTCTCGGAGGTTCCCAATACTTGGAACTGTGAATATCTGGTGGGAGGTGATGACATAGCCACCCACATTTCAACAGTGTGTGTGTGTGTGTGTGTGTGTGTGTGTGTGTGTGTGTGTGTGTGTGTTCTGGCAATGCTTACTTAACGGGGACATTGTGTTGCGATCCGCTGCTCGTATCGTTCCATTTTGCAGTTTTGATTCCTTCCCGTATCACATTTTGTAGTTTGACTCCTTAGTTCCTGTTTTAGTCTGTTGCCATAGCGACATATTATTTTCACCTGCGGTGGTTTCAAGACGCACACCTGTTTCACTAATTACCATCCTATATAAGCCAGCCTTTTCTGTTCAGTCATTCTCGGACTCTACTGTGAGACTTGTGCGGCATAGCGATGCCGGGTTTGTTCCTCCAGGGATGCGTCGGGCAAGAACTCAGCGTAAGGTAGGATGAAAAGTATTTATTAAATTAATAAAAGGGCTAGGAACAAAAATATTGTTGCTAAACAGAAAAGCAAATAAAAGCGCTAGCATGGAAAGCTAGGAATACAAACAGATACACTAAACTTGGCACAAAGGCACACAAAGGGGAAAACAAAAACTACTAGCATGAGAGCTAGGAATAAAATAAACCGCAGCGCCAGAGCTAGCAAGTAGTCATCAATAGTTGCGTAAAAGCAAACTAGGAATCAAACTACACAATGTGATACAGGAAGGAATCAAAACTACAAAATGGAACGATCCAAGCAGCGGATGGCAACACATCGCTCTGTTTACACAGTCACTTTTGCGGGACTTCTGACGGTATGGGGACAAAAAAACAGGTCCCCTAGAGGGAAACCATTTTAAATAATAGTCAGATCCATTTTGAAGATGCCCAAGTGATTTTTAAGCCGCATTCCAACTGTGTGTGTGTGTGTGTGTGTGTTTTGCCAATGCTGACTTAATGGGGACATCGCTCTGTTTACACAGTCACCTTTAGGGGACCTCTGGCGGTATGGGGACAAAAATAAGAGGTCCCCTGAAGGGAAACCCTATTAAGTGATAGTCTGATCCACTCTGAAGATGCCTAAGTGATTTTTAAGCCGCATTCCAACTGTATGTGTATGTGTGTGTGTGTGTTCTTATTTAATGGGGACATGGCTCTGTTTACACAGTCACCTTTAGGGGACCTCTGGCGGTATGGGGACAAAAAAAAAAACAGGTCGCCTGAAAGGAAACCCTTTTAAATGATAGTCAGATCCATTCTGAAGATGCACAAGTTATTTGTAAGCCACATTCCGGTCATATTTCATGAGTTTATAAACATAATATACATTTAAAAAGGAACAAAAGCAGACGTTATGCCCAAAAATATTGACGCAATCATAGTAGTATCGACTAAACACACTACTGTACTTGGTATCATTACAGTGGAAGTCAGGTGTAGATCCACCAATGGCGTTTGTTTACATTGTGTGTAGCATGTTTAGGTATCCCTCGTCTTGCAGGGATGATACTTGTAAGAAATGTACTTTATTCGTCACCATGGAGACCAGGATTGGTGATTTAGACGTAGCTAAAACACTGCCGATGGCGGATGGACGTTAGCCGCTAGCTAGCTAGCCATGTCTTAAAGTACCTCTTTCTGAGTTGCTGTGTTAGAACTTCACCTTTATTGTTAGTTTTTACGCCAAAATGCGTCCGTTCTCCCTTTTCTGTCCACACACTGTGTTTGCTTGTAAGTACTCTGTGATTATGTGCTGCCGAACATGCTCGTAAACCTACAACGCGTAGTGGACCGGTACATTTCAGAGACGGTGTTGTACCAAAAATGATTCATTAGTATCGCGGTACTACGTAGGTATCAATCCGATACCAAGCAGTTACAGGATCATACATTGGTGATATTCAAAGTCCTCATGTGTCCAGGGACATATTTCATGAGTTTATAAACATAACATACATTTAAAAAAACAAAATAAGTGAAGTGAATTATATTTATATAGCTTTTTTCTCTAGTGACTCAAAGCGCTTTACATAGTAAAACCCAATATCTAGGTAACATTTTTAAACCAGTGTGGGTGGCACTGGAAGCAGGTGGGTAAAAGTGTCTTGCCCAAGGGTACAACTGTAGTGACTAGGATGCCAGAAGCGGGGATTGAACCTACAACCCTCAAGTTGCTGGCACGGCCGCTCTACCAACCGAGCTATACCGAGAGAAGATGTGATGCCAAAAAATATCGACACAATCATTGTAGTATCGAATAGACACACTACTGTACTTGGTATCATTACAGTGGATGTCAGGTGTAGATCCACCAATGGCGTTTGTTTACATTGTGTGTAGCATGTTTAGGTATCCCTTGTCTTGCAGGGATGATACTTGTAAGAAACTTACTTTATTCGTCACCATGGAGACCAGGATTGGTGATTTAGACGTAGCTAAAACCCTGGACGTTAGCCGCTAGCTAGCTAGCCATGTCTTGAAGTCAATCAATCAATCAATCAATCAATCAATGTTTATTTATATAGCCCCAAATCACAAATGTCTCAAAGGACTGCACAAATCATTACGACTACAACATCCTCGGAAGAACCCACAAAAGGGCAAGGAAAACTCACACCCAGTGGGCAGGGAGAATTCACATCCAGTGGGACGCAAGTGACAATGCTGACTATGAGAAACCTTGGAGAGGACCTCAGATGTGGGCAACCCCCCCCTCTAGGGGACCGAAAGCAATGGATGTCGAGCGGGTCTAACATGATACTGTGAAAGTTCAATCCATAGTGGCTCCAACACAGCCGCGAGAGTTCAGTTCAAGCGAATCCAAGACAGCAGCGAGAGTCCCGTCCACAGGAAACCATCTCAAGCGGAGGCGGATCAGCAGCGTCGAGATGTCCCCAACCGATACACAGGCGAGCGGTCCATCCTGGGTCCCGACGAGCGGTCCATCCTGGGTCTCGACTCTGGACAGCCAGTACTTCATCCATGGTCATCGGACCGGACCGCCTTCACAAGGGAGGTGGGGACATAGGAGAAAAAAGAAAAGAAGCGGCAGATCAACTGGTCTAAAAAGGAGGTCTATTTAAAGGCTAGAGTATACAGATGAGTTTTAAGGTGAGACTTAAATGCTTCTACTGAGGTAGCATCTCGAACTGTTACCGGGAGGGTTTTCCAGAACCTCTTTCTGAGTTGCTGTGTTAGAACTTCACCTTTATTGTTAGTTTTTACGCCAAAATGCGTCCGTTCTCCCTTTTCTGTCCACACACTGTGTCTGCTTGTAAGTACTCTGTGATTGTGTGCTGCCGAACATGCTCGTCTGCTCGTAGACCTAAGACGCAGGCGCATAGTGGACCGGTACTTACCAAAAATGATTCATTAGTATCGCAGTACTATACTAATACTGGTATACTTTACAACCCTAGTGGCTTCTATATCTAAATTTGGTGACTGCTGCAAATTTTCTGAAATTAATGTCACACTTTCCTAAAATATGGCACAACCGACAAAAATGACTGAGAGCTAAAAAAAAAAAACAGGCAAGGGACATCACTCCAGAACATTCCTTCTCCCCTGCCACTTTATTCCCTCTCTCTCTCTCTGCTCATTCAACTTTGCCTCTCAAGACCCTCCCAGACTTTCTCCTTCCTCCCCGCCGTCGCCCGCCTTCCCTTCCACCTGGCGTCTCTCCTCCCTCGCCTCCCTCTTTCGCTCTTTTCAGCCCCCTCTGCCTCTGAATCATTAATGGCTGGCATGTCATCATGATCGGTGTGGATGTGAGCTGCGTTCCAAGTGATTATTCTCCCTCGCCGTGCTCACTTGATCTTTCGCTCGCCGCCGCAGACCGCCGGCTAACAAGACTTCTAACACAGATCCGTCATCAAATATGCGCTTAAAAGGCTGAAATTAACATGACATACGTGTGGTTGTGGTTCCACACACACCCACTCGCTGCCCTCTTAGGGTCGATTTGTGTTGTCCTAATTGCAAAGACCCAGCGTGATTTGTGTGGAGCCTAAGGTGATTCTTACTCATTAGTGAAGTGAAGTATATTTATATAGCGCTTTTCTCTAGTGACTCAAAGCGCTTTACATAGTGAAACCCAATATCTAAGTCACATTTAAACCAGTGTGGGTGGCACTGGGAGCAGGTGGGTAAAAGTGTCTTGCCCAAGGACACAACGGCAGTGACTAGGATGACGCAAGCGGGAATCGAACCTGCAACCCTCAAGTTGCTGGCACAGCCGCTCTACCAACCGAGCTACTGTTCCAAAGCATTCAAACTACTGTTGTAACGATAAAATTATAAATTATTTCGGTACTTTTCCAAATAAAGCGGACCACAAAAAATGGCATTTGTGGCTTTATTTTAACAAAAAAAACTTAGGGTACATTAAACATGTGTTTCTTATTGCAGTTAAGTCCTTAAATAGAATAGTGAACATACAAGACAACTTGTCTTTTAGTAGTAAATAAGCAAACAAAGGCTCCTAATTTACCTGCTGACATATGCAGTCACATATTGTGTCATTCATCATTCTATTTTTGTCAAAATGATAAAGGACAAACTGTAAAATTGTTTATTTATCAACTTGTTCATTTACTGTTAGTATCTGCTTACTTTCTCTTTTACCATATTCTATCTACACTTCTGTTAAAATGTAATAATCACTTATTCTCTTGTTGTTTGATACTTTACATTAGTTTTGGATGATACCACACAAATTAGGTATCAATCCGATACCAAGTAGTTACAGGATCATACATCGGTCATATTCAAAGTAATTTTGTGTCCAGGGACATATTTCCCGAGTTTATAAACCTAATATACCGTATTTCGCTGATTAGTTTAAAACCTCTTCTCACTACAGCACTTACCAAAGGCATGCGGTAAAAGTAAGCATGCGCTAATTATTTTAAAACCTCTTCTCACTCCGGCACTTACCAAAGGCATGCAGTAAAAATTTGAGTGGGATGTAAGCTTGGAACTTAATTCCTACTGAATAGCTCTTAATCTTCTTCCCTTTATGCGATTTCAAATTACCGGCATTGAAATCAGCCTCCTCCGTTTTGAAAATGATGACAGGGGAAGTGTCACTCGTGACACGCGCTAATTATTTTGGGAAGCAAGTTTGACCCGGCAGTAATTCAAGGCAGGCGCATACTATATGCCCTGCGGCAATTCAAGGAAATAAGGTACATTTATTTTAAAAGAAATATTGACGTAATCATAGTAGTATCGACTAGATACGTGCCTGTACTTGGTATCATTACAGTGGATGTTAGGTGTTTGTTTGGCGTTTGTTTACATTTTGATACAGTGTGTAGTGAAGCATGTTTAGCTATTCCTCGTCCTGCAGGGATGATACTTGTAAGAAACTTACTTTATTTGTCGCCATAGAGACCCGGAATAGTGATTTAGAAGTAACTAAAACACTGCAGACGGTGGACGGACTTTAGCCGCTAGCTAGCTAGCCATGTTTTAAAGCACATCTTCCTAAAGGCGTTTCAGTGTTATAACTTCACCTTTATTGTTAGTTTTTAAGCCAAAATGCGTCTGTTCTCCCTTTTCGGTCTACACACTGTGTCTCCTTGTAAGTACTCAGTGATTGTGCGCTGCTGAACATGCTCATCTGCTCGTAAACCAGGCAATGTCACGACGTGACTTCGACATGGGGGGGTGCGGGACTGGTACGTTTCAGAGATGGTATCGTACCGAAAATGATGCATTAGAATTGCGGTACTATGCTAATACCGGTGTAACGTACAACCCTAATTCAAACTAATCAAAATCCGACTATTTCGACTTTTGCGATGTGCTGATAAAAAGTATTTACATCCGTCAAAGTTAGAATATGTACTATTATATTAACTATTTTCTGCTCAAATGGTAGAAGGCTGACAAAAATGACTTCAACTGATGGTGAACGTACTCGAACTCAAAGTTTGTCATCAACTTAAAAAATAACAAGAGTCCATGAGGAAGGTCGTATCTAAAAATAC
The DNA here is from genome assembly GCF_033978795.1 of Nerophis ophidion. Classification (NCBI taxonomy): domain Eukaryota; kingdom Metazoa; phylum Chordata; class Actinopteri; order Syngnathiformes; family Syngnathidae; genus Nerophis; species Nerophis ophidion. Next base: position 7,095,859 of record NC_084630.1, on the reverse strand, counting down.
TTATAAGTTAATTTACTTGTAAATTAAAGTACCAGTTTGTATGTGAGTGCCCGTAAAGTTGCCACCTACCTTCCGCAAAAAGCACCCGTAATACGTATTGTGATATTCCAATTTTGAACCTTTATAAAGAATGACAAAGACTAATTTTCTCTTACACAAACTATATTTGTACCTAGCGTCTACTAAAACATGAAGGCTGACTATCACTGTAAAATAAGGCATTTACATGCATTTCGAAAAAAAAAAAAATGTTTTCTATTCATATGCAAACTGTATACCGTATTTTCCGGACCATAGGGCGCACCGGATTATAAAACGTGCTGCCGATTAATAGTCTATTTTTAATATTTTTTCATATATAAGGCTTAGATTATAGGGTGCATTAAATGAGTCATATAATTACATTTTTTTCTAAACGTGTCTTAATGAAATTAAACAATGGATGTCCGCAAACTTTTTGCAACTCAACGCCAAAAAAACGGAAATGCTGATTATCGGTCCTGCTAGACACCGAACTCTATTTAATAATACAACTCTAATATTTGACAACCAAATAATTAAACAAGGCGACACGGTAAAGAATCTGGGTATTATCTTCGACCCAACTCTCTCCTTTGAGGCACACATTAAAAGCGTTACTAAAACGGCCTTCTTTCATCTCCGTAATATCGCTAAAATTCGCTCCATTCTGTCCACTAAAGACGCTGAGATCATTATCCATGCGTTTGTTACGTCTCGTCTCGATTACTGTAACGTATTATTTTCGGGTCTCCCCATGTCTAGCATTAAAAGATTACAGTTGGTACAAAATGCGGCTGCTAGACTTTTGACAAGAACAAGAAAGTTTGATCACATTACGCCTGTACTGGCTCACCTGCACTGGCTTCCTGTGCACTTAAGATGTGACTTTAAGGTTTTACTACTTATGTATAAAATACTACACGGTCTAGCTCCATCCTATCTTGCCGATTGTATTGTACCTTATGTCCCGGCAAGAAATCTGCGTTCAAAGGACTCCGGCTTATTAGTGATTCCCGTAGCCCAAAAAAAGTCTGCGGGCTATAGAGCGTTTTCATTTCGGGCTCCAGTACTCTGGAATGCCCTCCCGGTAACAGTTCGAGATGCCACCTCAGTAGAAGCATTTAAGTCTCACCTTAAAACTCATTTGTATACTCTAGCCTTTAAATAGACTCCCTTTTTAGACCAGTTGATCTGCCGTTTCTTTTCTTTTTCTTCTATGTCCCACTCTCCCTTGTGGAGGGGGTCCGGTCCGATCCGGTGGCCATGTACTGCTTGCCTGTGTATCGGCTGGGGACATCTCTGCGCTGCTGATCCGCCTCCGCTTGTGATGGTTTCCTGCTGGCTCCGCTGTGAACAGGACTCTCGCTGCTGTGTTGGATCCGCTTTGGACTGGACTCTCGCGACTGTATTGGATCCATTGTGGATTGAACTCTCACAGTATCATGTTAGACCCGCTCGACATCCATTGCTTTCCTCCTCTCTAAGGTTCTCATAGTCATCATTGTCACCGACGTCCCACTGGGTCATTATTGTCACCGATGTCCCACTGGGTGTGAGTTTTCCTTGCCCATATGTGGGCCTACCGAGGATGTTGTGGTGGTTTGTGCAGCCCTTTGAGACAATAGTGATTTAGGGCTATATTAGTAAACATTGATTGATTGATTGATTAAACGTAAAACCCTTCTTTGTGGTCTACATAACATGTAATGGTGGTTCTTTGGTGAAAATATTGCATAGATTATGTTTTACAGATCATCTTCAAGCCGCTTTCTGACAGTCGCTTCAGGATGCACAGTTTTCTGGGCGGTCTTATTTACGTGGCTCACCTTCGGCAGTGTCTTCTCCGCGTCATCTTTGTCGTAGCGGTGTAGCGTGCAAGGACGGGTGTGGAAGAAGTGTCAAAAGACGGAGCTAACTGTTTTAATGATATTCAGACTTTTACTTAAATAATAGGGCTGGGTGTATCGATACCAAGTATCGATAGCATCGATACTTGGTGAGTATCGGTATCGTATCGATACCGGCGTGATGGTATCGATACTTCACCAAATTAAGCGAATCACTCCGATTTAAAAAAAAAATGTGAGCGCAGCACTGCGCTCCTCACCACTCCAACCTCCTCCCTAGTGATGGGCCGCGAACGAGATTTAAAAACACTTTAAAAATTCATTTTCAAACCAAAATAAAATAAAATAAATACAACTAACATGACGCTTGGTGCGTTCGTGCACACACATCATAATTCGCTCCGAGCTTCACTCGGACTCGCACACACACACACACACGTGCGTTTCCAGTGTGACTTAATGTCTTGGTTGTAAACTGTAAAGTATTTTATTGCACTAAAATAACGATAAGAATTTCTCAGTTCTTTTGTTTCGTGTTCATTTTTACAACTGTTTGATAACTAGTGTTTTGTTTTTTACTTAAGTTCTTGTGTGTTGTGAGGCGACTAGCCAAGTTCAGTATTTGTTTTCACCTTATTTGCACTACTTACTTTATTGTAATTGATATTATTACTTTTTTATTTGAATTTCTCAGTTATTTTGTTTTGTGTTCATGTTTTACAACTTAGTTCAATAACTAGAGTTTTGTTATTTACCTTAAGTGTTTGTGTGTTTTGAGGCGACAGGCCAGGTTCAGTAGTTGTTTGCACCTTATTTGCATTACTTAATTGCTATTGATATCACTTTTGTAATAAATATTTTATTTTTGGACTTAAATCGTTGTCCTGTGTTGTATTATTATCATAATCAATTAATAAAGGCAAAAGTACAAATTTGTTTTTCAAAAGTATCGATACCCCGAAGTCCCCCGCCCCCATCAGATGATGACACTTCCGGTATCAGTATCAGCGATACTGGACGGTATCGGTTCGGATCGGTATCGATCCCCAAATTTGCGATATTGCCCACCCCTATTAAATAAATAACGGAGCAGCATCTTCTCATTCTAGAACAACAACAACGCCGGAAATGTGTCCTGTGAATAACTGTCCAACTGGAACTCTCTAATAACTACAGTTCCTCGGGTGAATAATGTAAACTCACTACACCGGTATGTTTTAGCGCTTTCATGGCAAGTTTACTGACCGATATAAGCAAGAACTTTACGCTACTTTATATTTGAAATGGCAACAGCGAAGGGTGAATGTCCCTTAACAAGAAGATAGAGAAAAAGAAGAAGCTTATCGACTACGATGTTGGCATGTACTACAAAGGCGGATACGCACATTTTTTCAGGACTTATGCAGATCCCAAATACACATCAGCAGTTACCAGAAAGTAAGAGAAGTTACTTTTGCTTAATATCGTGAAACAAAACACCAGATAATATGTCTTACATTACACACACACACCATTATAATACTCGTATGTTGAATTACAGCACAATCCATCAATCCAAAGTCGTACTAAAAACATTTTGACAGATTTTTGAGCGCCGTGTGTAATGTTCTATATTTTCAGTGGAACTTTTAAAATGTTGTTTTTGTTTACTTGAGTCATATTGCAGTCTACACTTATCTCTTGTGTTTGACTGCCATCTACTGGTCACACTTATCATCACACCATGCACCAAAGAAAATAGCTTTGAGGTCGGTAAGCAAAACCAGAATTATTCCGTACATTAGGCGTGTTATAAGATGCACTGTCGAGTTTTGAAAATAAAAAAATAATAACTTAGTGCGTCTCATAGTCCGGAAATACGGTACATGGGAGATATAATTAACTTAGATGGACTTTATGGAAAAAAATTGTAGGATATTTAAAATAATTTTCTGTGAATGTTACACTTTCGCTATAGTAAATATGAAAAAAATAATAATAATACAGAACGTGAATGGCAATGATAATAATTGACTGCAAATTGGTCCCATTCAAAATGAATAAAGCCTTAATCGTTAGTTCTTCCTGTTGTCATAAAGCATATTTTTTATGAAATGAAGCTATCTCCAGATGTGTTGAGATGAAATGTCGGGGAATAAATAGAAACGAATAACATCAATATTCTAAAAGTAAACTTAAGTAAGAAGCTTACCAATGTTTTGCTGTTTTTTTTATGTATTTACACAATATGGATGACAAGATGTTAGCACAAAGAAAGAAGCGGAACAAAGGGATTCAGACTAAAAATGTTTACGAACAATCACTTGAAATGCAAATTGTGTCAAGCTTTTATCTGCCGACTGACGTGCGAAAGAAGGGATGATGGCTTTAGATGTGTCTTCTTTGCATTAAGAAAACAAATTGTCGTACTTATTTATAGGCTGAATGTGTCATTTTGGCTTGTCCTACTCGGTGATCAAATCACACCTTTTGAGTCCAAAACAAAGAGATACTTGGGGCAAGTTTTTGTTTTTTTTGTCCCTTCTGCGTGCACGATAAACAAGAAGAAAAATAAAGATAACACCACTTTGTTTTGATACAATAAGGTGGGGCCGCAACTCAATTGTATATTTCCATGAATTTGTAGTTTATTATGTCTGCGCTTTTTAAGAGATCCGTTTCGATGAACTTATGCCTCTATGATGGCACACACATACACACACACACACACACACACACACACACACGAAAAAAACACATATTGTCATTTATGACATTGGAGCTGAACTTGTGGCAGCAACATCATGGCTCAATAAAATAAATGACATTTATCTGACCCTTTCTTGTTTTGCTTTTTGCCTTGCCGTAACAGACTAGTCGTAAAATATAATCTGCTCAGCCAAATGTAAAACATTTGAAAATAGAATTTGAAAATCCAAGAAAATATTTTAAAGAATTGGTCTTCGCTTGTTTAAATAAATTCATTTATTTTTTTTACTTTGCTTCTTATAACTTTCAGAAAGACAATTTTAGAGAAAAAATACAACCTTAAAAATTATCTGAGGATTTTTAAACACATATACCTTTTTACCTTTTAAATTCATTCCTCTTCTTTCCTGACAATTTAAATCAAGGTTCAAGAATTTTTTTTATTGTAAAGAATAATAAATACATTTAAATTGAATTTTTAATTTTAGCTTCTGTTTTTTCGACAAAGAATATTTGTGAATTATTTCTTCAAACTTATTATGATTAAAATTCAACCCCAAAAAATTCTGGCAAATCTAGAAAATCTTTAGAATCAAATTTAAATCTTAATTCAAAGTCCTTTGAATTGCATTTAAAATTTTTGTTCTGGAAAATCTAGAATAAATAATGATTTGTCTTTGTTAGAAATGGTCCAATTTGTTATATATTCTAACAAAGTGCAGATTGGATTTTAACCTACTTAAAACATGTCATCAAAATTCTAAAATTAATCTTAATCAGGAAAAATTACTAATGATGTTCCATAAATTATTTTTTAAATTTTTTCCAAAAGATTCGAATTGGCTAGTTTTTCTCCATTTTTTTCGGTTGAATTTTGAATTTTAAAGAGTCGAAATTGAAGATAAACTATCCATCCATCCATCCATCCATCCATCCATCCATCATCTTCCGCTTATCCGAGGTCGGGTCGCGGGGGCAACAGCCTAAGCAGGGAAACCCAGACTTCCCTCTCCCCAGCCACTTCGTCTAGCTCTTCCCGGGGGATCCCGAGGCGTTCCCAGGCCAGCCGGGAGACATAGTCTTCCCAACGTGTCCTGGGTCTTCCCCGTGGCCTCCTACCGGTTGGACGTGCCCTAAACACCTCCCTAGGGAGGCGAGGCGTTCGGGTTTCAAAATTAAATGTTCCTTTTTTTGTGTTTTCTCCTCTTTTAAACCGTTCAAGTAAGTGTTTTTTTCATCATTTATTCCCTACAAAAGAACTTACCTTCAAAGGAAAAAAAATGTACGACGGAATGACGGACAAAAAATACCCATTTTTATATATATATATATATATATAGATTTATTTATTAAAGGTAAATAGAGCAAATTGGCTATTTCTGGCAATTTATTTAAGTGTGTATCAAACTGGTAGCCCTTCACATTAATCAGTACCCAAGAAGTAGCTCTTGGTTTCAAAAAGGTTGGTGACCCCTGCTTTATATATTGTTTATCATATATTGTGTATTGTAACTCTGTCATTGTTCGATTGTGCACATAAAAATATTGTTTTTGGTTAGCATTTATATATGCAGTTAAGAGTGAGTAATTCGGAACCGGCCCCCGACTTTTGGGAGATTTACCCAAAAGGTGGGGGTTTGCCGTTGCCATTTTTGAGTCATTTCATGTTAGGAGTCATTCATTCTCGTCTTTGATGAATAAACGGTCAAAAGATACTTTGAGTTGTTTTGCTCGATACAAGCGCGACTATATCAACATTTAGCTCTAAAAGATAAATAAACTGTACACATACTTGCCAACCATGAGAACTCTGGGTACAACTGTAGTGAAGCAGTTGTACCCAAGCACTACTAGTCTAAAGCCAGCCAAAGACGTTGGAATAATATCTAAATGGGAGTCATTTATCCATGAAAATATGAAAAAGCTGCTGATTGTGTGTTTGATGGAGAAGTAGCTCAAAGGAGATACTGTAGAGATCCACTCTTCAGGGTAAATGCTGTACATTTTCATTACTTTGTCATCCAACTACTTTAATTATTTGTAGTACATTCCATTGTATTGTCTTTCAAACGATATCCATTTTCTAAAAAGCATGTTAAAAATGGCTGTTTTAGTCGAGCCGAGCACCGATCAAAGTGATTCCAATTTACTTCAGTGCTAGACAATGATTTGAGATACAAGTGTGATTGTTAAGAGTTCCAATTATGCTTGTATTTTGAGGCACTACTGTAAATATGTTTTTTAAATTCCTAAACATTCTTTGTGACAAGTAGATTTCTCCTAAGACAAACTAAACAATATTGGTAAATGGACCAAGTCTAACATCCACCAAATGCACCAGTGAAGACATTTTGGGTGTGGTTGAACAAATGAACAATACACATTTGCATCCATCTTCTTCTGCTTATCCAAGGTCAGGTCGCGGGGGCAGCAGCTTAAGCAGAGAAGCCCAGACTTTCCTCTCCCCAGTCATTTTGTCCAGCCCCTCCTGAGGAGCGAGACATAGTCTTCCCAACGTGTCCTGGGTCTTCCCTGTGACCTCCTACCGGTCGGACGTGCCCAAAACAACTCCCTAGGGAGGCATTCAGGTTGCATCCTAACCTGATGGCCGAACTACCTCATCTGGCTCCTCTCGATGTGGAGGAGCAGCGGCTTTAGTTTGAGTTCCTCCTGGATGACACTAAGGGACCCAGTGGAGGAAACTCATTTCGGCCGCTTGTACCCGTGATCTTATCCTTTCGGTCCTGACCCAAAGCTCATGACCATAGGTGAGGATGGGAACGTAGATCGACCGGTAAATTGAGAGCTTTGCCTTCCGGCTCAGCACCTTCTTCACCACAACGGATCGATACAGCCTCCACATTACTGAAGACGCCACACCGATCCGCCTGTCGACCTCACGATCCACTCTTCCCTCACTCGTGAACAAGACTTCGAGGTACTTGAACTCCTCCACTTGGGGCAAGATCTCCTCCCTATCCCGGATATGGCTCTCCACCCTTTTCCGGGGCGAGAACCATGGACTCGGACTTAGATTCCCATCCCAGTCGATTCACACTCGGCTGTGCCTAGAAATTCTGTCCATAAAAGTTAAGAACAGAATCGGTGACAAAGGGCAGCCTTGGCGTAGTCCAACCCTCACTGGAAACGGGTCCGACTTACTGCCGGCAATGCGGACCAAGCTCTGACACTGATCATACAGGGAGCGGACCGCCACAATCAGACAGTCCGATACCCCATACTCTCCGAGACACATTTGCATATTAACTTTAAATGGCCAGACATGGTTTTTAACAAATATGGGAGAAATAGGATGTTATCTGCAGAACTAAGCTGGAGACCTGAACCAGTGACCCATACATTAGGTCAGGGGTGCCCATTACGTCGATCGCGAGCTACCAGTCGACCGCGGGGGGTGTGTCAGTCGATCTCGAGCCAGGCTTTTAAAAAAAATAGACCTAAAAATTAGTGATCATCAATCTTCACCAAGACGTCACCTAAATGACATTCACGGTACCGGAGGGTCTTGTGAGATGACGCTGGCTGCTGCAAGATCATTATTATGAAAATATGACCGAGAGGAAGGCGAGAAACACTTTTTATTTCAACAGACTCTCGCGCCGTACCTTCCGTCAAAACTCTAAAGGCCGACTGCACATTTCCTATCTTCACAATAAAAGCCCTGCTTCATGCTGCCTGCGCTAACTAAATACAGAGTCTCGGAAAACTGGCGTGCACAAGCGATCCCTCAGAAAGCTGGCGTGCACATGAGTTATGCACGCCAGCTTTCCGAGACTCTTATTTTGTTAGCGCAGGCAGCATGAAGCAGGGCTTTTATTGTGAAGATAGGAAATGTGCAGTCGGCCTTTAGAGTTTTGACGGAAGGGACGGCGCGAAAGTCTGTTGAAATAAAAAGTGTTTCTCGCCTTCCTCTCTGTCATTTTTTCATAATAATGAACTGGCAGCAGCCAGCGTCATCTCACAAGACCCTTGGGTGCCGTGAATGTCAATCAAGCAAGCTACGGAATTTGCCGCCAATGTTTTTCTTGTAAAGTGTATGGAAGCTGGATGAATTAGATGCCAAAAACCAACCACTTTCATGTGGTATTGTACAGAAAGGACAACTTTTTTTCTCCTCCATTTGAAAATGTGGGCGTTATCATCATTACTGTCTGATTCCAATCAATGCAAGTCATCAGAATCAGGTAATACACCAATTTATATTCTTGTCTTCGTGAAAGAAAGACATCTATATGTGTTACACATGCTTGTATTATCATTAAACACATTTAACTTGTTTACAAAAATGTCTCTTTCATAAATAAATAAATATAAATGATATATATAAATGAGGTAGATCCCCTCGAGTTGGTCAATTGAAAAGTAGCTCGCCTGCAGAAAAAGTGTGGGCACCCCTGCATTAGGTCATACTACTGGCAAACACAATCCTTCTTATCCCTACTTCCCACCTGCCTCGGTCCACCCACCCTTTTGATACAAAGGCTAAACTCAGTTTGTCTTCACACAAGTCCCCGCCATTCCATCACGGATTACGATCCCCCCTGGTCACACAATTGTATATTTATTTGAGAGCGTACTACTTGAATTTGAAGGACAAACTATCTCCACAATAATTAACTTTCAGCTGCCTTCACTTATCTTTGTTTGTACCTCCAGTGTTTTCACATATGGGCTTAGTGCCAGAGGGTATACCCCAAGAGCTGGAAAGCTGCCAAACTGAAAAATCAAGAAAACAATATTTACATATATTTGCATAGCACAGTATACATAGATAAATATACAGCTTGTTTCCTATGTTTTTCAAGCCTCAAGTGTCCTTTGGGGGTGGGCATTGTGGGACTTTTGCACTTATTGTTTCCAAAAAGCAGTATTGGTCCTCTGCACTTTTCATCGTCCAAAAATATTCTTACACAAAATTACATGAAGGGAAGTCAAACTCTTGTACCAAGCGGACATAGGCTGCTCAAACTGAAACCTGTTTATCATTAGACCGCCTACAATTTCATCGATCGGCTGTGTGGCGCCACTAACGTGACACGGCGCCATACCACCTTTTCTCTTTGGGACTCACCGGGGGTGGACGCTCCCCTTTCCTCTCCCTTATCTCTCCCGCTTGCTTCTTTGTTTTGTCTTGTCTTAACCTTTCTTGTCGCCTCTTTTTGCCCTGCTCTCCAAATCTAAACATTGGAACTATTTAACTGGCCTCAACAAAATTGACAAGATTGTTTTGGTTCGCTCCATTCTGTCCACTAAAGACGCTGAGATCATTATCCATGCGTTTGTTACGCCTCGTCTCGATTACTGTAACGTATTGTTTTCGGGTCTCCCCATGTCTAGCATTAAAAGATTACAGTTGGTACAAAATGCGGCTGCTAGACTTTTGACAAGAACAAGAAAGTTTGATCACATTACGCCTGTACTGGCTCACCTGCACAGGCTTCCTGTGCACTTAAGATGTGACTTTAAGGTTTTACTACTTACGTATAAAATACTACACGGTCTAGCTCCATCCTATCTTGCCGATTGTATTGTACCATATGTCCCGGCAAGAAATCTGCGTTCAAAAGACTCCGGTTTATTAGTGATTCCTAGAGCCCAAAAAAAGTCTGCGGGCTATAGAGCGTTTTCCGTTCGGGCTCCAGTACTCTGGAATGCCCTCCCGGTAACAGTTCGAGATGCTACCTCAGTAGAAGCATTTAAGTCTCACCTTAAAACTCATTTGTATACTCTAGCCTTTAAATAGACCTCCTTTTTAGACCAGTTGATCTGCCGCTTCTTTTATTTCTCCTATGTCCCCCCCTCCCTTGTGGAGGGGGTCCGGTCCGATGACCATGGATGAAGTACTGGCTGTCCAGAGTCGAGACCCAGGATGGACCGCTCGTCGGGACCCAGGATGGACCGCTTGCCTGTATCGGTTGGGGACATCTCTACGCTGCTGATCCGCCTCCGCTTGAGATGGTCTCCTGTGGACGGGACTCTCGCTGCTGTCTTGGATCCCCTTGAACTGAACTCTCGCGGCTGTGTTGGAGCCACTATGGATTGAACTTTCACAGTATCATGTTAGACCCGCTCGACATCCATTGCTTTCGGTCCCCTAGAGGGGGGGGTTGCCCACATCTGAGGTCCTATCCAAGGTTTCTCATAGTCAGCATTGTCACTGGCGTCCCACTGGATGTGAATTCTCCCTGCCCACTGGGTGTGAGTTTTCCTTGCCCTTTTGTGGGTTCTTCCGAGGATGTTGTAGTCGTAATGATTTGTGCAGTCCTTTGAGACATTTGTGATTTGGGGCTATATAGCTCAGTTGGTAGAGCGGCCGTGCCAGCAACTTGAGGGTTGCAGCTTCGATTCCCGCTTCCGCCATCCTAGTCACTGCCGTTGTGTCCTTGGGCAAGACACTCTACCCACCTGTTCCCAGTGCCACCCACACTGGTTTAAATGTAACTTAGGTATTGGGTTTCACTATGTAAAGCGCTTTGAGTCACTAGAGAAAAGCGCTATATAAATATAATTCACTATATAAATATAATTCACTATATAAATAAACATTGATTGATTGATTGAAGATCTTGGGTTTGGGGAAACCTGCTGTCGTGACGAAGCGCTTGTTGCTGGACACACGACGGACTTTTGGGAGAAGAAGGAGTGCCGCGTGCCTGGCGAGCCTTTTCTGTCGAGAACGTGAAGATATGGATCCGCTTTGGACTGGACTCTCGCGACTGTGTTGGATCCATTATGGATCGAACTTTCACAGTATCATGTTAGACCCGCTCGACATCCATTGCTTTCCTCCTCTCCAAGATTCTCATAGTCATCATTGTCACCGACGTCCCACTGGGTCATTATTGTCACCGATGTCCCACTGGGTGTGAGTTTTCCTTGCCCTTATGTGGGCCTACCGAGGATGTCGTATTGGTTTGTGCAGCCCTTTGAGACACTAGTGATTTAGGGCTATATAAGTAAACATTGATTGATTGATTGATATTCACCTATTCGGAATTATGACAACATGACATCTGCTGATTGGAGTAAGCGTTGTTTTGGTTTGTCGACAAATTGGAAGTTGCTGGCAGTCTTCAAAGTACCCCAAAGCTGTCACAAATGATTGGAGGATGGGGGAAGAACTGTGGATTACATCGGACTGTCTGCCCCGCAGTTTTTAAAGACCAGCCATAGACAATTTTAGAGTGAAAAGCAAATTTTATTTTCACTCGCATACAAATAATTTTAACTTGGATTTTTTTCCCTGGCTTCGAGACTCTCCCGAAAATCACTGCAAGCGAAGACACAACAAACCCCCATTTTTGTCTCTCATGGGTACACACCTGTTATTGTTGACTTTGGACTAGCGACGGCAAATACATCAAGGCTGCGGAACAGAGACACACTATGGGCTTATACACACACACACACACACATTCACAAAAAAAATATACGCCACACACACACCCTCCTGTCCCCCAATCCAACGCCCTCGACGCAATCCCATAGGGGTGATGAATGGATGGTCAGCGCCTGAGAGCTGCGACCTACCACCATGACCTTGAACTACCTTCCCGCTGTTGCTAGCTATCTCGAGATGTATGTTGTAATATGTATATGTGCTTTGCTATGGAGGTTTTTTTCTCACTCCGTCTGGATTGTATTTTTTTACTCATCCTTCCCCAGCGTTTATCTTTTTCCTGTCTTATTGCGATCCATCAGCGTTCTTGTTCTGTAACCCTGTACACGGTTTGTTTGACTAATCTTGAACAGGTTTGTGTTGAAAACAAAGTTTTGTTGTACTTGTGCAATGACAATAAAGACCAACCAATCAGCAGTTAGGTGGGCAGTTGGACAGAAGAGCCCACCTTACTCGGTAGTAGGGTTGTCTCAATAGCAATATTTGATACTTTCAAAATAAAGTGGACCACAAAAAATAGATAATCTTTTATCCATCCATTTTTACCGCGTATTCCCTTTGGAAAAGCGGGGGGTGCTAGTGCCTATCTCACCTACAATCGGGCGGAAGGCGGGGTACACCCTGGGCATGTCGCCACCTCATCGCAGAACAGATAATCTTATGCTACATCAAACATGTTTCTTATTTCAATCAAAGAACAATTTTTGTCATCAAATAAGATAGTAAACATACTAGACAACTTATCTTTCAGTAGTAAGTAAGCAAACGGTTACAAAGGGTCCATTAAAAAAAATAAATAAAACCAATGTCAGGTTCAAACACTGATGACATCTATTAGACACAGAAGCAAGGAATTAAACAAAGACAGAATAATATTTGGCTCAATTGAGGAGAAACGTCTGGGCTGTACTCCTGTACAGTCTCCACCACGCTCTGACGAGAGATTGTACGCCTCCTCTTTTATTTGGACGTTCCCTATTTACATGGCAACAGCTGTCTCTATGGGAGGGGGGTCGTAAACTGCCGTCCTCTTTGTTACGAAACAGTAAAAAAAAAATGTTGGTTCAAAGAAAAGGTCGCAAACAGCCTTTGCCCTCTGTCACAGAACAGTTCAAAGAAAAGGTGCCTGGAGGGAGGTCGGGCCCTGCCTCCTCTCTGCTTTGTAGATCTCAGGTCAAGACAAAATATTCCTGTTGATTACAATACATCAAAGAAACAGAACACCTTCATGTTGCTTCCCATCCTACACAGTGGAGTTTAACAAGCCTTCTGCTTGGTAGGTTCAAAGACAGCTTTTGTGTTCTCGCAGGGGAACTTAACTCAATGTAACACCAAGTTTTGTGATAACTTGTATACAATTATTCTGATAATCCAATGTCTGAGAAAAATATATCACTCTTGAATCAACACCAGTAGTTAATTCTATGATCCATGTTAATTACAAAACTAAATGTGGGATATAAATAATAATGGAAGTATAAGTGTTTGTAAGTAGTATATTATTGGTATACATGTTTAACTAACACATGCACAGGGATATTTCACAACTGTTTGTCTATGTCTTTCCTGTGTATAATTGGACAGTGTTCATGTTGTGTACGAAGTGTTTTTATAATATGTTGTGTAAAGGAAATTTCATATTTCTATGAAGAACAAGATCAGAGCCCGATGTCTCTTGGTTTTATTACATTTTGGATTTTAGATTGTTTAAAGGGTTAGGCCAAATAAGTGCTCAACTTCAGCCTATACCATTTCGGTCTGTAAAATTGTCAATTTATGAAAGTACAACTGTTTATTTTGTTGACCACTGACCGAAAAAAAAATAAACTGAACTAATTTGGTTGCTGACGTATGCAGTAACATATTGTAAAAAATTATGATGGACAAACGGTGGAAAATGTATTATTGGTCTTCTTGTTTATTTATGGTTAGTATCTGCTTACTCTCTGTTTTAACAATTAAACTTCTGTTAAAATGTAATAATTCTTCTGTTGTCTGGAAACTTTACATAAGTTTAGGGTATCAATCCAAGTAGTTAGAAGGTCATAAATTTGTCATATTAAAGTTATTTTGTGTCCAGAGATGTATTTCTTGGGTTTATAGACAATAAACAAAAGACAAAAGGTTTTGTCATGATAAAAAATATCAATGTAATTAATGGTTTTAGTATCGACTATATACAGTTCTTGTACTTGGTATCGTTACAGTCGATGTCTGTATAGATTCACCCGTGGCATTTGTTAACTTTCAGAAGTGCTAGCTTGCTGTAAGTGATTCGCTATTGTATCCTCCAACGGTGTGTAGCTAGTTTGCTCTTCTGGGGGTTCTTCAGACCACCAAGCACCGACATGAGAGCCTGTTTCAGGGTTACAATATTGTTTTATTTTTCAATAAGTCTTTCAGTTGCTTTCCAGCAATTGTCTTTCCTCTTTCGTTCTCGCTCTCACTCTGCCTCCAGCCCCAACTCCGTCTATCCTCCTGGCTGCTGCTTATGCCATAGCGACAGGTGAATAGAAAACAAGGCCCAGGCGGGCCATTTACACACCTGTCGCTGATTTCGAGGCCGGTCCTGGTTCACCCAGCTTCGCTGCAGGCCCGCAGGCTACGCCCGCTCCACAGTTAGCTTACGAATAACAATGTTATTACAAAGAATAAGAGACCTATTATACTCTAGAAATGTTGGTCTTACTTAAAAATGCACGCGTTTAGTTGTGTTCAGTGTTAAAAAAAATATCCTATGGCTCTTACGGAAATGCATTTTAAAATATTTGGCTTCTTGGCTCTCTCAGCCAAAAAGGTTCCCGACCCCTGCTCTAAGTAAATGATTATTTGCACAAAAAAAAAATAAGTTTCTCAGTTCAAACATTAAATATCTTGTTTTTGAAGTCTATTCAATCGAATATAACTTGAAAGGGATTTACAAATCATTGTATTCTTATTTTTATTTAAGATTTACGTAATATGTCAACTTCACTGGTTTTGGGTTTTGTAGAATACCTGACCAACATTTGTTATTTTAACCATCCATCCATCCATCCATCCATCATCTTCCGCTTATCCGAGGCCGGGTCGCGGGGGCAACAGCCTAAGCAGGGAAACCCAGACTTCCCTCTCCCCAGCCACTTCCTCTAGCTCTTCCCGGGGGATCCCGAGGCGTTCCCAGGCCAGCCGGGAGACATAGTCTTCCCAACGTGTCCTGGGTCTTCCCCGTGGCCTCCTACCGGTTGGACGTGCCCTAAACACCTCCCTAGGGAGGCATTCGGGTGGCATCCTGACCAGATGCCCGAACCACCTCATCTGGCTCCTCTCGATGTGAAGGAGCAGCGGCTTTACTTTGAGTTCCTCCCGGATGGCAGAGCTTCTCACCCTATCTCTAAGGGAGAGCCCCAAACTCATTTCGGCCGCTTGTACCCGTGATCTTATCCTTTCGGTCATGACCCAAAGCTCATGACCATAGGTGAGGGTGGGAACGTAGATCGACCGGTAAATTGAGAGCTTTGCCTTCCGGCTCAGCTCCTTCTTCACCACAACGGATCGGTACAACGTCCGCATTACTGAAGACGCCGCATCGGTCCGCCTGTCGATCTCACGATCCACTCTTCCCTCACTCGTGAACAAGACTCCTAGGTACTTGAACTCCTCCACTTGGGGCAGGGTCTCCTCCCCAACCCGGAGATGGCATTCCACCCTTTAACAGTAAATATAATCGGTACGATTAGTATACCTTTTAATAAATATCCACATTTTTGTGCCCTTTTGGCAATCACTTAGGTTAATTCTGTGATGATGAGAAAATATTTAAGCCCCCTAATGCAGGAAAAAGGCCTAAGGTTGATAAAAGTAAGGCTGGAGGCTGTGCCGACTTCAACAATCTGACTGAAGAGGGCGAGTTGAGAGTGCTTGGGACAGATACGCAGCAAAGAAATAATGAAGTGAGAGTCGCACTGCACTTTATATCTGTGCACTTTAACTTCGGCTCTGGCAGACCTCGCAGCTCAGAGCTAGAAATCACTGCAATCCAATTTTACACTTGCATAAACAGTTTAATCCAAAGCCACTAGGTGCATTCCTAAATAGATGGACTCCCTAATTCTGCCCATTTCCTTGGGCTATTTCCTAAGCTTCAGCTTATTTTGACCACTTCCTCGATGTATTTTGAGACAATAACTTGGAGCTTTGGAGGCATTTTATGAGCTTCTGCCGTGCTGCCTAATGTTTCTGTGTAACTCAGGGGATTCGGTAATGGCTTCTCCCCGTGTCTCACAACTAAGTGCAGTTTCCAATTTAGGATCGCAGGCTGGCGTAAGCATGGGAGACACCATTATGGCCCTAACAGAACAGCCTCATTATTAACACAGTCCTAATGCTTTTATTTTTGCTTGTTCACTAACACAACACCGTCTTGAATCTATGAACGTTAAAAAGTCTTCAAAAGACGGTAATAACCCGATCAACATGCAACTATTTAGCAGGGCAGAAAGCTGCTTTTCATACATCAATCAATCAATCAATCAATGTTTACTTATATAGCCCTAAATCACTAGTGTCTCAAAGGGCTGCACAAACCACCACGACATCCTCGGTAGGCCCACATAAGGGCAAGGAAAACTCACACCCAGTGGGACATTGGTGACAATGATGACTATGAGAACCTTGGAGAGGAGGAAAGCAATGGATGTCGAGCGGGTCTAACATGATACTGTGAAAATTCAATCCACAATGGATCCATCACAGCCGCGAGAGTCCAGTCCAAAGCGGATCCAACACAGCAGCGAGAGTCCCGTTCACAGCAGAGCCAGCAGGAAACCATCCCAAGCGTAGGCGGACCAGCAGCGCAGAGATGTCCCCAGCCGATACACAGGCAAGCAGTACATGGCCACCGGATCGGACCGGACCCCCTCCACACGGGAGAGTGGGACATAGAAGAAAAAGAAAAGAAACGGCAGATCAACTGGTCTAAAAAGGGATCAGCAGCGTAGAGATGTCCCCAACCGATACAGGCGAGCGGTCCATCCTGGGTCCCGACGAGCGGTCCATCCTGGGTCTCGACTCTGGACAGCCAGTACTTCATCCATGGTCATCGGACCGGACCACCTCCACAAGGGAGGGGGGGACATAGAAGAAAGAAAAGAAGCGGCAGATCGACTGGTCTAAAAAGGAGGTCTATTTAAAGGCTAGAGTATACAAATGAGTTTTAAGGTGAGACTTAAATGCTTCTACTGAGGTGGCATCGCGAACTGTTACCGGGAGGGCATTCCAGAGTACTGGAGCCCGAACGGAAAATGCTCTATAGCCCGCAGACTTTTTTTGGGCTTTGGGAATCACTAATAAGCCGGAATCCTTTGAACGCAGATTTCTTGCCGGGACATATGGTACAATACAATCGGCAAGATAAGATGGAGCTAGACCGTGTAGTATTGTATACGTAAGTAGTAAAACCTTAAAGTCACATCTTAAGTGCACGGGAAGCCAGTGCAGGTGAGCCAGTACAGGCGTAATGTGATCAAACTTTCTTGTTCTTGTCAAAAGTCTAGCAGCCGCATTTTGTACAATGTATGTATGTGTCATGTCTGTGTGATTATGTTTTGTTTTTTGGACACTCAGTTCCTGTTTTTGCACTTCTCGGTTTGTTTTGTCACCGTTACTACCCATTAGTTTTCACCTGTCCTCGTGTCTCACACCTGTTTTTTTCACTAATTACCACAGTATTATTTAAGCCTGTCTGTTTCTGTTGTTCATTCTGGCAACATCACCCCCGATCACCTGCCACGCACCTTGTAATCCATGGGTAACAAAATCTGGCCCGCCGTGTAATTTAATTTGGCCCTTGAGGCAATATCGGATTAGACCAGTTGATCTGCCGCTTCTTTTCTTTCTCCTATGTCCCCCCCTCCCTTGTGGAGGGGGTCCGGTCCGATTACCATGGATGAAGTACTGACTGTCCAGAGTCGAGACCCAGGATGGACCGCTCGTCGGGACCCAGGATGGACCGCTCACCTGTATCGGTTGGGGACATCTCTACGCTGCTGATCCGCTTGAGATGGTTTCCTGTGGACGGGACTCTCACTGCTGTCTTGGCGCCACTATGGATTGAACTTTCACAGTATCATGTTAGACCCGCTCGACATCCATTGCTTTCGGTCCCCTAGAGGGGGGGGGGTTGCCCGCATCTGAGGTCCTCTCCAAGGTTTCTCATAGTCAGCATTGTCACTGGCGTCCCACTGAATGTGAATTCTCCCTGCCCACTGGGTGTGAGTTTTCCTTGCCCTTTTGTGGGTTCTTCCGAGGATGTTGTAGTCGTAATGATTTGTGCAGTCCTTTGAGACATTTGTGATTTGGGGCTATATAAATAAACATTGATTGATTGATCGATTTAGCATTAGAGCTGGTCCGTCGGTGTTATACCGCGTCGGTGCCGCTGTAACACCGCATTCACCGCTAATACTCATACTTGCCAACCCTCCTAATTTTCCCGGTAGACTCCTGAAGTTCAGTGCCCCTCCTGAAAATCTCCCGGGGCAACCATTCTCCCGAATTTATACCGATTTCTATATTGGGGGCGTGCATTTAAGGCACTGCCTTTAACGTTCTCTACAACCTGTCGTCACGTCCGCTTTTCCTCCATACTAACAGCGTGTCAAATAATATTTCTGGCTTTTACACACACATGCACAAGTGAATGCAACGCTTACTTGGTCAACAGCCATACAGGTCACACTGAGGGTGGCTGTATAAAAAACTTTAGCACTGTTACAAATATGCGCCACACTGTGAACCCACACCAAACAAAAATAACAAACACATTTCGGGTGAACATCCGCACCGTAAGTCAACAGAACAAATTCCCAGAACCCCTTGCAGCACTAACTCTTCCGGGAAACTTCCAGCAAACTGACCAATAATTAACATTTCATTCATGCATTTTCTCTTGCTACTTCAAGGCTTGAATGTTTGGTTCAATCATTAGTGTTATTTTATTTTCAAATTTATTATTAGCCTGTGGAAAAAAAATTATACTTACCTCAGAAGATTGCAAATAGAAAAGAAGGCATAACATTTTTATTTGAATTTTCTTTGATATGCCATTGATATTTTTTCAATTATTATTATTATTATTCTTTGAAACTGGATTTTGCATGTCACTATTAAGTTATATAAGCCTTGCTTGTTCAAAATTTAATGCAAAACTTGTTTGGGTCCCTATTAAAAGGTTCATTTGTTCACCCTTGGCCCGCGGCTTTGTTCCATTTAAGATTTTGGCCCACTCTGTATTTGAGTTTGACACCCCTGTTGTAATCTATGCCAATGATCCATGTCCCGTTCTCGTTCTGTTCCAAAGTAAGTTTTCTCGTTATTTATGCCACAGTGCAAGTTTTTGTTTGATGTTCATAGTTTTGCCTTAGTGCGAGTTTGGTTCACACAGCCAAGTTTTTGTACGGCCATTGTGCGCGCCTTTTTTTTTGTGCAGTTATTGTGTTAAAATAAAATATGTCTTTACCTTCGTGCCATCTCCGGTCCGAATTCACTTGCATCTCGGGAAAACAACCACCTCATAGTCCAAGTACTTACAGTATGTATGTATGTATACTGGACATATAGTACAGGCCAAAAATTTGGACACACCTTCTCATTCAACGGGTTTTCTTTATTTACATGACTATTTACATTGTAGATCAGGCCCGGGCAATTATTTTACTCGGGGGGGCCAGATTTAGATAAAAAAAAGTGTGTCTGGAGAACGGTATATCTATTTTTAGGAACACTAATACAAAACCTCACAATAATAATTGAAAGCTAAAAACGTTACTACGGACCGCCTTAAAGGCCTACTGAAAGCCACTACTACCGACCACGCAGTCTGATAGTTTATATATCAATGATGAAATATTAACATTGCAACACATGCCAATACGGCCTTTTTAGTTTACTAAATTGCAATTTTAAATCGTGTTGAAAACGTCGCAATATGATGACTTGTATGACGACGCGTGCGTTTGACGTCTCGGGTTGTAGCGGACATTATTTTCCAGCCCGATCCAAGCTATAAGTAGTCTGCTTTAATTGCATAATTACACAGTATTGTGGACATCTGTGTTGCTGAATCTTTTGCAATTTGTTCAATTAATAATGGAGAAGTCAAAGTAGAAAGATGGAGGTGGGAAGCTTTTAGCCGTTAGCCACACAAAAACACAGTGTTTCCTTGTTTAAAATTCCCGAATGTGAAGCTTTACTATGGAACAGCGCGGTCAAGCGAACATGGATCCCGACTAAATGTCAACCGGCAGTTTTCGGTGAGAAAATTGTGGAAATAGGTCAGCTCTTACTAGAGACACAAGCGTAGCTTCGTCCTGCTGCAGCTCGGGACTTCCCTCAGACACACTGGGTCAACACACCCGTGGCCACACCCCTCCGACTTTCAGGTACTGTATAATCTCACTAAAACACTAGCAACACAATAGAAAGATAAGGGATTTTCCAGAATTATCCTAGTAAATGTGTTTAATAACATCTGAATCGCTCCCACTGCAATCGCCTTTTTTTTCTTTTTTTTCTAGTATTTCACTCTAATTTTCCTCATCCAGAATCTTTCATCCTCACTTAAATTGATGGGGAAATTGTTGCTTTCTCGGTCCGAATAGCTCTAGCTGCTGCTGGCTATGATTGTAAACAATGTGAGGATGTGAGGAGCCCGTGACGTCACGCGCACATCGTCTGCTACTTCCGGTTAAGGGCAAGGCTTTTTTATTAGCGACCAAAAGTTGGGAACTTTATCGTCGATGTTCTCTACTAAATCCTTTCAGCAAAAATATGGCAATATCGCGAAATTATCAAGTATGACACATAGAATGGACCTGCTATCCCCGTTTGAATAAGAAAATCTAATTTCAGTAGGCCTTTAAAAAACAGAATGGAATTTGGACATTTTTTTTACTGAATGAGACACCCAGCGTGTACATGAAAATAAAAGAATGTGGGATCCGCAATAATAACTGTCCATCCATCCATCCATTTCCCACCGCTTATTCCCTTTTGGGGTCGCGGGGGGTGCTGAGAAAATATGTTTTCAATATTCAGTGTTTTATCATTCGCAATAATAACTATGAATGATAAAACACTGAATATTGAAAACACATTTTCTGATCAACTGAAACGAAACCAAAATGCAACAAACACAGTAAAAAAAACCCCACCTACAATCTGAGATATCTCATAGTGACCATAGTAAGTAATTAGAAGACCATAGTAACTAATTAGAAGACCATAGTAACTAATTAGAAGACCATAGTAACTAATTAGAAGACCATAGTAACTAATTAGATGACCATAGTAACTAATTAAAAGACCATAGTAACTAATTAGAAGACCATAGTAACTAAGTAACTAATTAGAAGACCATAGTAAGTAATTAGATGACCATAGTAACTAATTAGAAGACCATAGTAACTAATTAGATGACCATAGTAACTAATTAGATGACCATAGTAACTAATTAGATGACCATAGAAACTAGTATATCTTGCAGATTCCAAGCATTGGAAGACTTAGTATAGTTGAAGACTTATGGTCATTAGAAAACATCACTGCACATCATAATGGCAGCTACACTTTCCATCTTAAACATCTAAAACAATTATTTGGGAATGTCCGGCGGGTCAGATTGAAAAGCTTAACGGGCCTTAGTTTGCCCAGGTCTGTTGTAGATTGTCACTGAAGACATCACGACTATGAATCTGGAGTTATGTACTTAACGAAACAAAAAAGTGATGCATGGATGGATGTTTAATAGTTTAGTTTCTTCAAAATAGCCACCCTTTGCTCTGATTCCTGCTTTGCACACTCCTGGCATTCTCTCCATGAGCTTCAAGAGGTAGTCACCTGAAATGGTTTTTACTTCACAGGTGTCATGGTTTTGATGCCTTTAGTGATAATCTGCAAGGTAAATAGTTTCATGATCTGTGGTCCAGATTTTGTTTTATTTATCGTATTTTTCGGAGTATAAGTCGCTCCTGCCGAAAATGCATAATAAAGAAGGAAAAAAACATATATAAGTCGCACTGAAGTATAAGTCGCATTTTTGGGGGACATTTATTTGATAAAATCCAACACCAAGAATATAAATTTGAAAGGCAAAAAGGTAAGTGCCCCTAAGACAAGGCATTGAAGCTTAATGAAGGCTATGCAGAACGAAACTAAAACTGAACAAAATAAACAAAAAAACAGAATGCTGGACGACAGCAAAGACTTACTGTGGAGCAAAGACGGCGTCCACAATGTACATCCGAACATGACATGACAATCAACAATGTCCCCACAAAGAAGGATAAAAATAACTTAAATAGTCTTGATTGCGAAAACAAAGCAGGTCCAGGAAATAATATTCAAGGAATACATGAAACTGCTACAGGAAAATACCAAAAAAAGAGAAAAAAAACACCAAAATAGGAGTGCAGTACAAGAACTAAAACATTACAAAACTCAAAATAAGTCACGGTGTGATGTGACAGATCGTGACAGTCCACCTACTTTGAGAAAAGAGCTATATTGAAGCATGCTTTGTTATGGTTTCAATTCATATCCGACAATTGAGACGACAAATTTTTACTGTCAACTGGGTTTCATTTTTTAATGATTTCTGCTGGTGGTGTGCCTCTGGATTTTTTCAACGCGAAAAATGTGCCTTGACTCAAAAAAAGGTTGAAGAACACTGCTGTAGTCTATCATAGAGACAGGGATTGGTAATATTGTAGCTCTTTTAACAGATGGTCATTGACATAAATGGAAGGGGAAGTACAAAACAGTACAATCCTACCGGTAGGTAATTGCGGTGTAGATGTCGGAAACAGCGGGAGGCAGGGTGAAGGTAAAAAGGTGTCTAATGCCTAAACCAAAAATAAACAAAAGGTAAGTGCCCCTAAGAAAAGGCATTGAAGCTTAATGAAGGCTATGCAGAACTAAACTAAAACTGAACTGGCTACAAAGTAAACAAAAAAACAGAATGCTGGACGACAGCAAAGACTTACTGTGGAGCAAAGACGGCGTCCACAATGTACATCCGAACATGACATGAGAATCAACAATGTTTCCACAAGGAAGGATAAATATAACTTAAATAGTCTTGATTGCGAAAACAAAGCAGGTGCAGGAAATAACGTTCAAGGAAGACATGAAACTGCTACAGGAAAATACCAAAAAAAGAGAAAAAAAACACCAAAATAGGAGCGCAGTACAAGAACTAAAACATTACAAAACTCAAAATAAGTCACGGTGTGATGTGACGGATCGTGACAGTCCACCTACTTTGAGACAAGAGCTATATTGAAGCATGCTTTGTTATGGTTTCAATTCATATCCAACAATTGAGACATCGACTTTTTACCGGCAACTGAGTTTCATTTTTTTAATGATTTCTGCTGCTGGTGTGCCTCCGGATTTTTTCAACGCGAAAAATGTGCCTTGACTCAAAAAAGGTTTCAAAACACTGCTGTAGTGTATCATAGAGACAATGATCGGTAATATTGTAGCTCTTTTAACAGATGGTCATTGACATAAATGGAAGGGGAAGTACAAAACAGTACAATCCTACCGGTGGGTAATTGCGGTGTAGATGTCGGAAACAGCGGGAGGCAGGGTGCAGGTAAAAAGGTGTCTAATGCCTAAACCAAAAATAAACAAAAGGTAAGTGCCCCTCAGAAAAGGCATTGAAGCTTAATGAAGGCTATGCAGAACGAAACTAAAACTGAACAAAATAAACAAAAAAACAGAATGCTGGACGACAGCAAAGACTTCCTGTGGAGCAAAGACGGCGTCCACAATGTACATCCGAACATGACATGACAATCAACAATGTTTCCACAAGGAAGGATAAATATAACTTAAATAATCTTGATTGCGAAAACAAAGCAGGTGCAGGAAATAATGTTAAAGGAAGACATGAAACTGCAACAGGAAAATACCAAAAAAAGAGAAAAAAACACCAAAATAGGAGTGCAGTACAAGAACTAAAACATTACAAAACTCAAAATAAGTCACGGTGTGATGTGACAGGTCGTGACAGCCCACCTACTTTGAGACAAGAGCTATATTGAAGCATGCTTTGTTATGGTTTAAATTCATATCCAACAATTGAGACATCGACTTTTTACCGGCAACTGAGTTTAATTTTTTTAATGATTTCTGCTGGTGGTGTGCCTCCGGATTTTTTCAACGCGAAAAATGTGCCTTGACTCAAAAAAGGTTGAAAAACACTGCTGTAGTGTATCATAGAGACAGGGATTGGTAATATTGTAGCTCTTTTAACAGATGGTCATTGACATAAATGGAAGGGGAACTACAAAACAGTACAATCCTATAACCACACCAAGCCATTCTTCTCCATAGGGAATCAATATAATCTGTATAGGGATCAGCTGGATAGCCTCAAACTTCTCCATGGGTGACTCGGTTTCATCCTCTCCATCACTAAAGGTTAGGAGCCTGAGGATGACGATGACACCAGAAAGAGATTTAGTACAAGAGTCCAGCAGCTTGGGGCTGCTTGCTTCAATATTCTGTAGTCAAGCCAGAGGCTGCATGTAGCTTACCTTTCAAATTAAGTTTCATGTTGACATTGACATCTATTTTGATTATTAGGTCTACACTGCCAAAAGTCAGTGTTCATTAACAAAAATAAAAAAATAATAAATAGGGGTATTTTATTTGAACGATGCAAAATTATCTGCCAATAGAACAATAACATTTGACTTGTCAAGACTTTCCAAAACAAGTAAAATTAGCTAACCTCGATGAACCCCAAAATACCTTAACCTTCCTCTTGTGTTAGCTTTCTGTTACCATCTCTTATGTTATCGGGTCGGTTTTGACCCATGTTTTAAATCAGCTTTAAAATACACTAAAAACAATTATCTATCATCCAATTTGTTTCTCATCTCTTGGTTACCTTGTTAGGCTTCCTTATCCTTGAAAATATTGCTTTTAATATTTTTGGTTTGGGCCATTGGGCCTTATTTTGTCAGTATACCCCTCGATTTCAATTTTTAAAAATGGTAAAACGAACCTCAAGAGAATCATATAAATAAAAAAAGGTTGTTGTGTTACCTAACTATTACTAAGGGGTATTAGAACACATCTCTTAAATAAATGTGTTTTGTTAATTTTTTTATCATTTTAAGAATTTTAACTATAGTAACATCTATGGTGTTACGGGTCAATTTCGACCCATATATATTTACTTCAAGAAAAAGGCTAAAAAGTATTTTTTTCAGCAACAGAAATCCAACATCAAACAAACAACCAATCAAGCAAATGAAACCAAGAGAAATAGATTACTAGTTCCAAAACTAATAAAAAAACAAAATCAGAGTGGCAAAAAGTGACACTTTTAGTGTCCGTCTTTTGTTTGTTTTTGTACAGGATAACAAGGTCAAATGAGAATCCACTAAAGCTCACATGATTGGGAGAGGAGCTGGCTGTCAGTGTGTTCAGTTTTGGCTCTTATCATTGCTTTATCATCTTATTTTTAGAACCGGGTCGAAACCGACCCTAACATCACCAAGGGCATAATTTCTACCAGAACATTTTATCATTTAGTGAAAAAAAATTAAAATGTTTTATTTTGTTGACAAAGAGGTTCCTGACTAAGTCAAAAAGCTTTGATGCAAAAAAATAAATGTATGTGGTGTTTTTATACATTTAAAAACTAAAACTGGTCGAAGGTTAAAAAGGGTACATTCTCACTAATAATGTCATGGTCTGTGGTCACACTGCAAAAAGTCAGTCTTGAAAAACAGAAAAAAAAATACAAGAATGAAGGGTATTTTACTTGAACTAAGCAAAAATATCTCCCAATAGAACAAGAAAATTTGCCTTGTCAAGACTTTCCAAAACAAGTAAAGTTAGCTAACCTCAATGAACCCCAAAGTACCTTAAAAAGGGTACATCCTCACTAATAACAAGTGCACTTTTCTTGGTAGAAAAAAAATAGGAGACCTTTTTGCTCAATATGTTGAAAAATATTCCGAAATTAAGTAAATTGTAGTGGTATTATCTTGACATAAAGAAATAAATTATTACTTTAAAAATAAGTCCTTTTATACTTGTGGGTGTTGTTGACACAGCTTTGCAACAGTTAATATTTTAGTTGCAAGCATGTTTTACTCAATATAGGTCATAACATGAGATCATTTAGGACCAAAACCCTTAAAACAAGAAAAACACTCTAACATAAAACCTGCTTAGTGAGAATAATTATCTTATCAGACATAAAATAAGCAAATATCACCCTTATTTGAGATATTTAATCTTGCTTAGATTTCAGTTTTTGCAGTGCATGTTTTGTTTCTTTATTTTCTGTTGGTTTAAGACTCTTTTTAGTTCCTGTTCATGCTCCATTGTTTTGTCTCCATGACGACCGATTAGTTCACCTGTACTCAATTGGACTCACGCACCTAATTTGTTTAGGATTTACGCACCTGTGTTAAGCATGTCACTATTATTTAAGCTTGTAGTTGCCAGGCAGTCGGGCTGGCGTCATTGCTGTTGCTCCATGCTCTGTTCACTCTGGTTATGTATCGCTCTGCTCATTTCATTCCAAAGTAAGTTTTGTTTATTCATGTCACGTTTAGCGAGTCTTTTGTTTCATATCCATAGTTTTGACTTTGTGGTAGTTTTTGTTTTTTAGCCAAGTTTGCTCTCCGCCTTTAGTTTGCACTTTTTTTTTTTATAGATAAATTAAAATATGTCTTTTACCTTCACGCCAGAATTATCTTATCAGACAGAAACCAAGCAAATATCACCCTTATTTGAGATATTTAATCTTACTTAGATTTCAGTTTTTGCAGTGCACGTTTTTGTTTCGTTATGTTCTGTTGGTTTAAGACTCTTTTTAGTTCCTGTTTACAGTCCATTGTTTTGTCACCATGACGGCCGATTAGTTCACCTGTACTCAATTGGACTCACGCACCTAATTTGTTTAGGATTTACGCACCTGTGTTAATCATGTCACTATTATTTAAGCTTGTAGTTGCCAGGCAGTCGGGCTGGCGTCTTTGCTGTTGCTCCATGCTCTGTTTACTCTGGTTATGTATCGCTCTGCTCATTTCATTCCAAGTAAATTTTGTTTATTCATGTCACGTTTAGCGAGTCTTTTGATTCATATGCATAGTTTTGACTTTGTGGTAGTTTTTGTTTTTTAGCCAAGTTTGCTCTCCGCCTTTTGTTTGCACTTTTTTTTTTATAGATAAATTAAAATATGTATTTTACCTTCACGCCAGAATTATCTTATCAGACAGAAATTAAGCAAATATCACCCTTATTTGAGATATTTAATCTTACTTAGATTTCAGTTTTTGCAGTGCACGTTTTTGTTTCGTTATGTTCTGTTGGTTTAAGACTCTTTTTAGTTCCTGTTTACTGTCCATTGTTTTGTCACCATGACGGCCGATTAGTTCACCTGTACTCAATTGGACTCACGCACCTAATTTGTTTAGGATTTACGCACCTGTGTTAATCATGTCACTATTATTAAAGCTTGTAGTTGCCAGGCAGTCGGCCTGGCGTCTTTGCTGTTGCTCCATGCTCTGTTTACTCTGGTTATGTATCGCTCTGCTCATTTCATTCCAAGTAAATTTTGTTTATTCATGTCACGTTTAGCGAGTCTTTTGTTTCATATCCATAGTTTTGCCTTTGTGGTAGTTTTTGTTTTTTAGCCAAGTTTGTTCTCCGCCTTTAGTTTGCACTTTTTTTTTTATAGATAAATTAAAATATGTATTTTACCTTCACGCCAGAATTATCTTATCAGACAGACACTAAGCAAATATCACCCTTATTTGAGATATTTAATCTTACTCAGATTTCAGTTTTTGCAGTGTAAATTGTACACTCTAATTCCAATTAAACATGCATTGTTTTAAGACTTTTTTTTCTTATCATTTTTTTGTATGCACTGCAAAAAGTGAAATCTAAGTAAGATTAAATATCTCAAATAAGGGTGATATTTGCTTAGTTTCTGTCTGATAAGATCATTCTTCTCACTAAGCAGATTTTATGTTAGAGTGTTTTATTAGTTTTAAGCATTTTGGTCCTAAATGATCTCAGTAAGATATTACAGCTTGTTGCAAAGCTTTGTCATCAACACTCACGAGTATAAACTACTTTTTTAAAATAATAATTTCTTACTTCAAGCATGAAAAAAATCGCTAGCATTTATTTAAGATTTTTTTTTTTTTTAATTGAGCAAAAAGGTCTTATTTTTTTTCTACCAACAGAAGTGCACTTGTTATTAGTGAAAACTTTCTTAATTTAAGGTATTTTTGGGTTCATTGATGTTAGCTCATTTTACTTGTTTTGGAAAGTCCTGACAAGCCGAATTTTCTTGTTCTATTGGCAGATAATTTTGCTTAGTTCAAATAAAATACCCCTTATTTTTGTATTTCTTTTTCATGTTTTCAAACACTGACTTTTTGTAGTGTGGTTTTACGGTTCGTCTTTAGCTTTTTCGCTCATAGGTGGAGTTTCAATCCAGTCTCAGTTCTATTTTTGCGTGCGTATTCCTGGGAAAATCACAGTTTTTCCTCCCGCCAAATCTAACCAGAGTATCATCAGCAGTGTCACCTGCTCAGTGGCCTTGTGGTTAGGGTTTCCGTTCCGAGACTGGAAGTTGGTGAGTTCAAACCCCGGCCGAGTCATACCAAAGACTATACAAATGGGACCCATTGCCTCCCTTCTCCTATCTTTTTATCTTTTTTCCTATCTTGCCGATTGTATTGTACCATATGTCCCGGCAAGAAATCTGCGTTCAAAGGACTCCGGCTTATTAGTGATTCCCAAAGCCCAAAAAAAGTCTGCGGGCTATAGAGCGTTTTCCGTTCGGGCTCCAGTACTCTGGAATGCCCTCCCGGTAACAGTTCGAGATGCCACCTCAGTAGAAGCATTTAAGTCTCACCTTAAAACTAATTTGTATACTCTAGCCTTTAAATAGACTCCCTTTTTAGACCAGTTGATCTGCCGTTTCTTTTCTTTTTCTTCTATGTCCCACTCTCCCTTGTGGAGGGGGTCCGGTCCGATCCGGTGGCCATGTACTGCTTGCCTGTGTATCGGCTCGGGACATCTCTGCGCTGCTGATCCGCCTCCGCTTGTGATGGTTTCCTGCTGGCTCCGCTGTGAACAGGACTCTCGCTGCTGTGTTGGATCCGTTTTGGACTGGACTCTCGCGACTGTGTTGGATCCATTGTGGATTGAACTCTCACAGTATCATGTTAGACCCTCTCTAAGGTTCTCATAGTCATCATTGTCACCGATGTCCCACTGGGTGTGAGTTTTCCTTGCCCTTATGTGGGCCTACCGAGGATGTCGTGGTGGTTTGTGCAGCCCTTTGAGACACTAGTGATTTAGGGCTATATAAGTAAACATTGATTGATTGATTGATTCTCGACTATGGACTGGGCTCTCGCCGTTAGGTTGGATCCACTATGGACTGGACTTTCACACTATCATATTAGGGGGGGTTGCCACATATGCGGTCCTCTCCAAGGTTTCTCCAAGTCACTGTCACTAACGTCCGACTGGGGTGAGTTTTTCCTTGCCCTTATTTGGGCTCTGTATCGAGGATGTCTGTCCTTGTGGTTTATGCAGCCCTTTGAGACACTTGTGATTTAGGGCTATAAAAATAAACTTTGATTGAGTGATTGATTGATTCTTGGCACTCAGCATAAAGGGTTGGAATTGGGGGTTAAAATCACCAAAATGATTCCCGAGCGTGGCCACCGCTGCTGCTCACTGCTCCCCTCACCTCCTAAGGGGTAAACGGTCAAATGCAGAGGATAATTTTACCACACCTGTGTGACTATCGTTGGGACTTTAACTTTATAACTCCAAAAGGCCATATTCTCAGGGATGTGGACTTTCCATGCACATTAAAACACATTCACAGGTCGTCAACATTTTGGCCACTCGACAGCCAGAAAAAAAAACAACCAAAATTGATTTGACCGTGTGTTTTGAGGTTTAAATGTCAATATCACCTCAACATGCCGACATGTTCAATATGCAATGACGTGTAGATAAACTTTACTACTGGGCGATTGTGTACTTAATAAACTGCAGGTTATTAGAGTGATTTTAATTATGTAATGTTAAGCTACGACTGCTCTTATTTGTCTAAAGATCCCAAAAGTTTTGAATATTTTTTTTTTCAGTATTTGTCGTATGCTGGCATGTTGTGACGTATTTGCGATTCCAGCAGAAGACCTCAGGCAGCATGCAGGTCGGACGATTTATTTACTTCAACACACAAGTCAATGTAACACAAACGGGCAAACTGTCGTCTGTAGCGAACTGCCAACAATGGACCAGCAATGAAGACGGAGAAAACACCAGAATATGAAGGGAGGTGATTAGGGGGAGAAACAGGTGAGTACGCTAATCAACAAACGGAAAGCAGGTGCGGCTAATCAGCCACCTGGTAACAACAAGGGAGCAAAGTAGCATTGAAAAAACTAACTGGCCACTAAACCAAGGAGAACAGTAAACAGACTCTAACATAGAATGACAAATCATAATAATATTTTCCTTTTTTATCTAACATTGCTGTCCAAAGAAGAGAATAAACCATATTTTTCAGTCTGTGAGTTGCACTTAAAATCCTTTTATTTATACAAAAATTGACAGTGCGTTTTATAATCCGGTGCGCCAAATGTACTGATTAGATCTGTTTGTGCTTTTCAACCTTGGAGCAATGTTATTTAGTATATAGTAAATATGGCCAGTAGATGGCAGTCACACATAAGAGATACGACCGGTAAGCGAGCAAAACGTTGGTGTTCCATTAGGAATTTAGAACAGGGGTCCCCAAACGACAACCCGCATCCAAAATCCGGCCCGCGGGGAGTCCCAATTAAAACAAATACAATTCTAATTCTAATTATTATTTTTGAAATCTGTCCTTTCTAATACATTTGCCATCACCTTGTTACTCTCGGGGTCTCCTAGCCGCTCAGGCATTACATATTGTCTAAAAATGCATATGTAGAGGAATATATATATATATATATATATATATGTATATATACATCCATCCATCCATCCATTTTCTACCGCTTATTCCCTTTCGGGGTCGTGGGGGGCGCTGGCGCCTATCTCAGCTACAATCGGGCTGAAGGCAGGGTACACCCTGGACAAGTCGCCACCTCATCGCAGGGCCAACACAGATAGACAGACAACATTCACACTCACATTCACACACTAGGGCCAATTTATATATACATATATACATATATATATATATATATATATATATATATATATATATATATATATATATATATATATATATATATATATACACACATATATATGTATATATATATATGTCTTGATTGGATTATCCAGAGAATAGTGCTCGATACCGTGGTAGAGCGCAATATGTAGGTGTGGGAAAAATCACAAGACTACTTCATCTCTACAGAACTGTTTCATGAGGGGTTCCCTCAATCATCAGGATATATATATATATATATATATATATATATATATATATATATATATATATATATATACAGCCCGGCCCCCGGCCAAATTCTTTTAACCCAATGCGGACCCCAAATCAAAAAGTTTGGGGACCCCTGATATAGATATAGAACATTACACACGGCGCTCAAAAATCTGCCAAACTGTTTTAGGACCACTTGGGTAAGCTATGAAGCCACATCGATTGATGGATTGTCGGAGTATTACGTCAACCTGTGCTTCAACATACGGGTGTTAGTATGGTGTTTGCATATGGACCGCAAAATTGCATCTATTAGCAGACCTATTTTTTCGCAATAAGCCGCAACCTAATGCATTTTCCCATCGATAACATGACTGTCAGGACTTAGACTATGACTTAATTGTTGTTCCGATGCAAAGGAAAATTGGCACGAGCGAGACGTGAATGTAAGTACATATTTATTTACACCAACAAACTACAAGGAAGCAAACAAAAGGCGCGCACGAGGGCGGAGAACAAACTTGACTAGAAAAGAAAACTAGCACAATGGCATGACTATAGACAAAAACAAAACTCAACAACTGTGACATAACAAAACCAAAAACTTACTTGGCATGAACAGCAGGGAAACTATGGGTAGAGAATAAACACCAATGGCATGGCATGAAGGCAATTGAGGAATAAAGTCGCCCGGCTGACTTCCTGGCAACACTCGGTTCTAATAATAGACATGATGATTACAAACAGGTGTGAGACATGAGGACAGGGGCGTGACATGAGGGCCAGGTGTAAACTAATGAGTTGCTATGGTAATAAGAAAAACAAGGAAGTGCAGGAAGAAGAA
This sequence comes from Nerophis ophidion, assembly GCF_033978795.1. Classification (NCBI taxonomy): domain Eukaryota; kingdom Metazoa; phylum Chordata; class Actinopteri; order Syngnathiformes; family Syngnathidae; genus Nerophis; species Nerophis ophidion. Next base: position 7,063,556 of record NC_084630.1, on the reverse strand, counting down.
CTGAATGTCCAGAAAACAAAACTGAACATGACCAAAACAAAACATGAACCCACAGATGTGACAATGACGTGTGCTCTTTCAGTCGATTAGAGCGCATATATAGTAATTTTGATAAATTTATCTGATTGTGCATGAACTATTTCTGTTCAAAATTGTTTGAAATGTCACATGTTTAAAAATCAACAGTCCGTTTTCTGTAGTGTGCCAACTGTACTGCTATATGAGTACTTGTTTTCTATTGTTTCGTTGAAAATAAAACATCAAAGTCCATTTGGCTGTCATCTGTTTTAATCATGAGACACAATTGGGTCCAAATCATGATTTTTTTTTCCATGCTTGAAATAAGAAATTATTACTTAAAAAAATAGTTTTATACTTGAGAGTGTTGATGACACAGCTTTGCAACGGTTGATATTCTAGCTTCAAACATGTTTTACTCAAAATAGGTCATAAAATCTCAGCAACGAGCCGTAATATCTTACTGAGATCATTTAGGACCAAAACCCTTAAAACAAGTAAAACACTCTAACACAAAATCTGCTTAGTGAGAAGAATTATCTTATCAGACAGAAAATAAGCAAATATCACCCTTATTTGAGATATTTCATCTTACTTAGATTTCACTTTTTGCAGTGCACGTTTTTGTTTCGTTATGTTCTGTTGGTTTAAGACTATTTTTAGTTCCTGTTTACAGTCCATTGTTTTGTCACCATGACGACCGATTAGTTCACCTGTACTCAATTGGACTCACGCACCTAATTTGTTTAGGATTTACGCACCTGTGAATCATGTCACTATTATTAAAGCTTGTAGTTGCCAGGCAGTCGGCCTGGCGTCTTTGCTGTTGCTCCATGCTCTGTTTACTCTGGTTATGTATGAGCCGTAATATCTTACTGAGATCATTTAGGACCAAAACCCTTAAAACAAGTAAAACACTCTAACATAAAATCTGCTGAGTGAGAAGAATTATCTTATCAGAGTGAAAATAAGCAAATATCACCCTTATTGGAGACATTCAATCTTACCTACATTTCAGTTTTTGCAGGGTGCTTATTTTTGTTAATTTGGTGATTGTTTCCAACAAAGTTTATTCTTTTGAGTTAAAAAAAAATCAGGATTCAAATGTATTTGAGTGAGATAAATCCCTAGAAGAGCAGTCTTTTTCATCCATTTATGGTGAAAGAAGCAGAAAAGTGTCTCAGTCCTGCATATGATTGACAGGTAAGATATCCAGGGTGTACTAAACGCCCCCTCAGTCAGCTGGGATAGACTCCAGCTTTGCTTTTGACCCATAGCAAAATAAGTGGTGTGGAAAATAGATGGGGCCCTGCGATGAGGTGGCGACTTGTCCAGGGTGTACCCCGCCTTCCGCCCGATTGTAGCTGAGATAGGCGCCAGCGCCCCCCGCGACCCCAAAAGGGAATAAGCGGTAGAAAATGGATGGATGGAAAATAGATGGGTGGATGGATTTTTTTTTATGGCTCATTGTGCATTGTGCAACCGGTCACTCGTTATACAGCTGGCTGTCAATCCTGCCGTGAATTTCCAAGTGTCTGTGTGACCGGGTGTGGAGTCGTTCACATGTAATTTTAATAACACAAAACACTTCCCTACATGCCACAGAAAGATGATTACTCGAATAAATTACTCTGGTCTTACCTTTACTTATTAATGAAGTCCATGCACAGCTCCTTCTGATCAAAAGCATCGATAACTTGTTTAAAGAAGTCTTCCTTAGCTTTCTTCAGTTTTAAAAGTCTCTCTGTCTCGATGGAGATCTTCCTTTATTACCTCCTGCTTCGATTGAAAGTCCAGTTTAGAAAACTGTTTTATTTTAGATATGTAATCCTCCATGTTAAAAGTGCGAGCGAGACGAAAAAATAAACACACGCTGCTCACTCTTGCTGCTTGTTGTCACTTCTTCTGCAGCCGAGTAGTCGCAAGAAGGATCAATCAATCAACCAATCAATGTTTATTTATATAGCCCCAAATCACAAATGTCTCAAAGGACTGCACAAATCATTACGACTACAACATCCTCGGAAGAACCCACAAAAGGGCAAGGAAAACTCACACCCAGTGGGCAGGGAGAATTCACATCCAGTGGGACGCCAGTGACAATGCTGACTATGAGAAACCTTGGAGAGGACCTCAGATGTGGGCAACCCCCCCCCCCCTCCCCCTCTAGGGGACCGAAAGCAATGGATGTCGAGCGGGTCTAACATGATACTGTGAAAGTTCAATCCATAGTGGCTCCAACACAGCCGCGAGAGTCCTGTCCACAGGATACCATCTCAAGCGGAGGCGGATCAGCAGCATAGAGATGTCCCCAACCGATACAGGCGAGCGGTCCATCCTGGGTCTCGACTCTGGACAGCCAGTACTTCATCCATGGTCATCGGACCGGACCCCCTCCACAAGGACTCCCGCCTCTACTACCAGGAGGCGGGAGTCATTTAATGTCTCATATTTGGCACACGCAGCTACGGTATATTAATAAAACATAGCTGCTTACTGTTCTTTTTAGCATATTCAAACACTTGGACCTTAAATCCTACTGAATAGCTCCTAATCTTCTTCCCTTTATGTGATTTCAAATCATTGAAATCAGCCTCCTCCATTTTGAAAATGATGACAGGTGAAGTGTCACTCGTGACGTGACGAGTTCGACCCGGCGGGAATCCTAAACATATGCTCATTATTTTGTGAAACTAGTTTGACCCAGCGGAAATTTTAGACATGCGCTTATAAAAATAATATTTTGCGAAACGAGTTTGACACATCGAGAGGAGCCGGATGAGGTGGTTCGGGCATCTGGTCAGGATGCCACCCGAACTTCTCCCTAGGGCGGTAGGAGGCCACGGGGAAGACCCAGGACACGTTGGGAAGACTATGTCTCCCGGCTGGCCTGGGAACGCCTCGGGATCCCCCGGGAAGAGCTAGACGAAGTGGCTGGGGAGAGGGAAGTCTGAGTTTCCCTGCTTAGGCTGCTGCCCCCGCGACCCGACCTCGGATAAGCGGAAGAAGATGGATGGATGGAGTTTGACCCGGCGTTAATCCTGAGCCGGCGGTAATGCTAAGCAGGTGCATACTATATACCCGGCGGCAATTCAAGGAAATACGGTATTTAAACCGAAAGTTGCCAGGAAGTCAGCCTGGCTACTTTACCTCTGATACTGTCCTTAGTTATGCTTCTTGCCATGCCACGTAAGTTTTTGTCCCTTCATGTCACCATGTCCTACCATGAATTGATTAACGTGGACCCCGACTTAAACAAGTTGAAAAACTTATTGGGGTGTTACCATTTAGTGGTCAATTGTACGGAATATGTACTGTACTGTGCAATCTACTAATAAAAGTATCAATCAATCAATCAATCAATCACAGTTATCGAGTTTTGTTTCATGTTCACAGTTTCGGCCTTCGTGCAAGTTTTTGTTCATTAGCTACGTTTTTGTACTTCCGCCTTGTGCGCGCCTTTTGTTCTTTTTTTTATAGCAATTAATAAATATATCTTATCTTCATGCCTTGCCCGCGCCAACTTTCCTTTGCATTCCGTAAAAACAAACCCCAAAGTCCACGACTTGACGATTCCAGGCAATGGCTGACTCATAATCAACTCCATCATTTCTCTGACAACTTTTTCCAGTTTTCTCTGCTGTGCATGTTTGAGAGTGTCAATATGTAACAGAACCACACGGCTTATCGTGGTCCCTTTTTCATAATGGGTCAATAAAATAATATTTTAGAACTTGGCAAGAGAAACAGGGTTTTTTTTTCCAACTTTTTAATTGTAGAGGGAAAACACTCACTGGGTAGCCATTAGTGGCCAGCAAAGCTGTAATAAACAGCTGGAAGGGTCCCAAAAAAATCTAGATGACACACTTACCGTTTTATACTGCCTAGGCGTGAAATAATAACCTCCAGTAATTGCTTTATGAGTGCACTATAAGAGCCCTGCAGAGATTGAATGATACATCTGGAAAACATAATATGTATCCATTAATGCTGGAAGGTACTGTATTTGCAGGTTTTGGAGCAACATATGTTGCCATCCCAGCAACATCATCATCGTCGCCCCTGCTTATTTCACCAAGACGATGCCATGCCACGTGTTAGAAAAGCACACTGCAAAAAGTGAAATCTAAGTAAGATGAAATATCACAAATAAGGGTGATATTTGCTTATTTTCTGTCTGAAAAGATCATTCTTCTCACTAAGCAGATTTTATGTTAGTGTGTTATACTTATTTTAAGGGTTTTGGTCCTAAATGATCTCAGTAAGATATTACAGCTTGTTGCTGAGATTGTATGACCTATATTGAGTAAAACATGCTTGAAACTAGAATATCAACTGATGCAAATCAACACTCATAAGTATAAAAAACTACTTTTTTAAAGTAATAATTTCTTATTTCGAGCATCAAAAGAAAAAATCATTGTGCCGAGCGCATATCGTTATATCAAGATAACGGCACTAGCATGTACTTAATTTAAGAATATTTTTCAACATATTGAGCAAAAGGTCTCTTTTTTTTTCTTCTAACAAAAAAAGTAAACTTGTCATTAGTGAGAATATACGTATTTTAAGGTAATTTTGGGTTCATTGAGGTTAGCTAATTTTACTTGTTTTGGAAAGTCTTGACAAGCTAAATGTTCTTGTTCTATCCATCCATCCATCTATTTTCTACCGCTTATTCCCTTTCGGTGTTCTATCCATCCATCCATCCATCCATCCATTTTCTACCGGTTATTCCCTTTCGGGGTCGCGGAAGCCGGAGTACCCGGAGGGAACCCACGCATTCACGGGGAGAACATGCAAACTCCACACAGAAAGAACCCGAGCCTGGATTTGAACCCAGGACTGCAGGAACTTCGTATTGTGAGGCAGACGCACTAACCCCTCTGCCACCGTGAAGCCCCATTTTCTTGATCTATTGGCAGATAATTTTGCTTGGTTCAAATAAAACCCATCCATCCATCCATCCATCTTCTTCCGCTTATCCGAGGTCGGGTCGCGGGGGCAGCAGCCTAAGCAGGGAAACCCAGATTTCCCTTTCCCCAGCCACTTCGTCTAGCTCTTCCCGAGGAATCCCGAGGCGTTCCCAGGCCAGCCGGGAGACATAGTCTTCCCAACGTGTCCTGGGTCTTCCCCGTGGCCTCTTACCGGTTGGACGTGCCCTAAACACCTCTCTAGGGAGGCGTTCGGGTGGCATCCTGACCAGATGCCCGAACCACCTCATCTGGCTCCTCTCGATGTGAAGGAGCAGCGGCTTTACTTTGAGTTCCTCCCGGATGACAGAGCTTCTCACCCTATCTCTAAGGGAGAGCCCCAAACTCATTTCGGCCGCTTGTACCCGTGATCTTATCCTTTCGGTCATGACCCAAAGCTCATGACCATAGGTGAGGATGGGAACGTAGATCGACCGGTAAATTGAGAGCTTTGCCTTCCGGCTCAGCTCCTTCTTCACCACAACGGATCGGTACAACGTCCGCATTACTGAAGACGCCGCACCGATCCGCCTGTAGATCTCACGATCCACTCTTCCCCCACTCGTGAACAAGACTCCTAGGTACGTGAACTCCTCCACTTGGGGCAGGGTCTCCTCCCCCAACCCGGAGATGGCACTCCACCCTTTTCCAGGAGAGAACCTTGGTTCAAATAAAATACCCCTCATTTTTGTATTTATTTTTTTCTTGTTTTTGAACACTGACTTTTTACAGTGCATGGCTTCATAGTAAAGAGTGCGGGTACTAGACTGGCCTGCATGTAGTTCAGACCTGTCTCCCATTGAAAATGTGTGGCGCGGAAGGAAGCCTAAAATACCACAATGGAGACCCCAGACAACTTAAACTGTACATCAAGCAAGAATAAGAAATAATTCCACCTGAAAAGCCTCAGAAATTAGTCTCGTCATTTCCCAAACGTTTACTGAGTGTTGTTGAAAGGAAAGGCCATGTAACACAGTGGTAAAAATGCCCCTTGTGCAAACTTTTTTGCAATGTGTTGTTGCCATTAAATTCTTAGTTATTAATTATATGCAAGACAAACTTAAGTTTCTCAGTTTGAACACTATATATCTTCTCTTTGCAGTCTATTCAATCGAATATAAGTTGAAAAAGATTTGCAAATCATTGTATTCTGTTTTTATTTACAAATTACCCAACATGCCAATTTCACTGGTTTTGGGTTTTGTATTTGCTACTATCCTTAAAGGCCTACTGAAATGAGATTTTCTTATTTAAACGGGGATAGCAGGTCCATTCTATGTGTCATACTTGATCATTTTGCGATATTTCCATATTTTTGCTGAAAAGATTTAGTAGAGAACATCGACGATAAATTTCGCAACTTTTGGTCGCTAACAGAAAAGCCCTGCCTTTACCGGAAGTAGCAGACAATGTGTGCGTGATGTCACGGGTTGTAGGGGTCCTCACATCCTCTCATTGTTTTTAGTGGGAGCCTCCAACAAAAACAGCTATTCGGACCGAGAAAACGACAATTTCCCCATTAATTTGAGTGAGGATGAAAGATTTGTGTTTGACGATATTGATAAAAAATCAATAAAAAAAAAACACGATTGCATTGGGACGTATTAAGATGTTTTTAGACACATTTACTAGGATAATTCTGGGAAATCCCTTATCTTTCTATTGTGTTGCTAGTGTTTTAGTGAGTTAAATAGTACCTGATAGTCGGAAGGGTGTATCCACGGGTGCCTTGAGGACGGTGTCTGATGGAAGTCGACGGCAGCTGTATGTACGGCTCAAGCTCGGCTGATCTCCGGTAATTGCCGACTTTTTACCACAATTTTCTCACCGAAAACACATTGACCGCTCTGATCCATAGTAAAGCTTCCCCTCCGGGAATTTTAAACAAGGAATCACCGTGTGTTTGTGTGGCTAAAGGCTAAAGCTTCCTAACTCCATGTTTCCACTTTGACTTCTACATTATTAATCGAACGGATTGCAAAAGATTCATCAACGCAGATGTCCAGAATACTGTGTAATTATGTGGTTAAAGCAGACGCGTTTTACCTGTGTGTGTGCGCAGCGCTAATATTTTTTTAACAGTCCGTGACGTCACGCGTACACGTCATCATTCCGCGACGTTTTCAACAAGAAACTCCCGGGAAATTTAAAATTGCAATTTATTAAACTAAAAAGGCCGTATTGGCATGTGTTGCAATGTTAAGAACAAGAAAGTTTGATCACATTACGCCTGTACTGGCTCACCTGCACTGGCTTCCTGTGCACTTAAGATGTGACTTTAAGGTTTTACTACTTGTGTATAAAATACTACACGGTCTAGCTCCATCCTATCTTGCCGATTGTATTGTACCATATGTCCCGGCAAGAAATCTGCGTTCAAAGGACTCCGGCTTATTAGTGATTCCCAAAGCCCAAAAAAAGTCTGCGGGCTATAGAGCGTTTTCCGTTCGGGCTCCAGTACTCTGGAATGCCCTCCCGGTAACAGTTCGAGATGCCACCTCAGTAGAAGCATTTAAGTCTCACCTTAAAACTCATTTGTATACTCTAGCCTTTAAATAGACTCCCTTTTTAGACCAGTTGATCTGCCGTTTCTTTTCTTTTTCTTCTATGTCCCACTCTCCCTTGTGGAGGGGGTCCGGTCCGATCCGGTGGCCATGTACTGCTCGCCTGTTTATCGGCTGGGGACATCTCTGCGCTGCTGGTCCGCCTCCGCTTGGGATGGTTTCCTGCTGGCTCTGCTGTGAACGGGACTCTCGCTGCTGTGTTGGATCCGCTTTGGACTGGACTCTCGCGACTGTGTTGGATCCATTGTGGATTGAACTTTCACAGTATCATGTTGGACCTGCTCGACATCCATTGCTTTCCTCCTCTCCAAGGTTCTCATAGTCATCATTGTCACCGACGTCCCACTGGGTGTGAGTTTTCCTTGCCCTTATGTGGGCCTACCGAGGATGCCGTGGTGGTCTGTGCAGCCCTTTGAGACACAAGTGATTTAGGGCTATATAAGTAAACATTGATTGATTGATTGAACATTGATATATAAACTATCAGACTGCGTGGTGGGTAGTAGTGAGTTTCAGTAGGCCTTTAAATGTGTTGTCATATGTGACCTTGATTATTTGTCTAAGTGAGCAGCTGTGCTAACCAGCTTTGTGTGTATGACAGTTGTTGTGCTTTGCAGATTTATAAACACGGGGACAGGAATCCCCCCCCCCCCACACACACACACACTTTTGCATGCATCAGTATTTCATGCAAAGAGTTTCAAAAATGAATGAGAGCTAAATAATTTTCCAGCCTCACAGCACAATAAACCAGACAACTGTCGTACCATCGGGCGTCCCGATAGTAAGGCCGAATGTTAACATTTACATCCCGCCCCCGTCCTTCTGGCACTCTACCATTTACAATGCAGACATGGCGAACAACTGTTAACATGCATTTTTCATGCAGACCGACAACGGTGGGCAGCTGTTGACATCGCCGTGGCGTTTCGCGGAACGGATCATTCTTGATAAGATGATGGCTTCATAAAAAAATGAAGCCGTCCCCTTGACGGGTTGTCTGGTAAAACAGGACAGAACAGAAATGTGCAGACCGAGCGAACATCATATCTGCTCAGGGACTACGCTACTGAGACATGCTAAGACACGGAATTTAACAGGGAAAAAAAATAAATAAATACAAACTGGAATGCCGTGTGAACACATTTCCAATAACGCTAGAAAAGAACACAATAGGGTTGGACTCCGCCAAGGCTGTCCTTTGTCACCGATTCTGTTCATAACTTTTATGGACAGAATTTCTAGGCGCAGTCAAGGCAACAATTTGAGGGAGGATGAAAGATTTGTGTTTCAGGATATTGATAGCGACGGACTAAGAAAAAAAAAAAAAAATCAAGTTTAAAAAAAAAAAGCCGATTGCATTGATACGGATTCAGATGATTTTAGACACATTTACTAGGATAATTCTGGGAAATCCCTTATTTTTCCATTGTGTTGCTAGTGTTTTAGTGAGTTTAATAGTACCTGATAGTCGGAAGGGTGTATCCACGGGTGCCTTGAGGCCAGTGTCTGATGGAAGTCGACGGCAGCTGTATGGACGGCTCAAGCTCAGCTGATCTCCGGTAAGTGGCGACTTTTTACCACAATTTTCTCACCGAAAACTGCTGGCGTAGGGGGTAGAGCGGCCGTGCCCGAAACCTGAGGGTTGCAGGTTCGCTTCCCACCTATTGACATCCAAATCGCTGCTGTTGTGTCCTTGGGCAGGACACTTCACCCTTTGCCCCCGATGCCGCTCACACTGGTGAATGAATGATTGGTGGTGGTCAAAGGGGCCGTAGGCGCAAACTGGCAGCCACGCTTCCGTCAGTCTACCCCAGGGCAGCTCTGGCTACAGATGTAGCTTACCACCACCAGGTGTGAATGAATGATGGGTTCCCACTTCTCTGTGAGCGCTTTGAGTATCTAACAATAGAAAAGCGCAATATAAAACTAATCCATTATTATTTTTTATTATTATCTGATTTGGTGGCTGCAAGATTAGCACTAGAAGACCCAGGATTTTTTGCTCTACCTATAAAACCCAGAGGGCATCCGATCGGCTGCAAGGCCCCCTGTGAACATTCCTTTTTTTTATGCAAACGGTGCAATCACTGGGCCACTTCACTCAAAACACCTTAACATAAAATTGGGGCGGGGAAGATAGAAGCTGCTAACTTCACCAATTATTTATTTATTTATTTTTATTGTGATTACTTATGGAGTATATTGTGATTGCATTGAGAACAGGAAGTGTACAAAAGTTTTAGCAACTGTCATGTAAGAGAAAAGGGGTTGGATTAAATATGCTCTGCTTCTTCCTACTCCTTTTCGAACATGTTGAAAAGAGAAACTGGAAATTGCGTGCTATTGGCCAATGTGGCCATAACGGCTCATGTGACTGCAACCGTCTACATAACAAAAGGAGGGCCTTCCAGCCAATTGGCTGGCCTGTGGGTTTTATAGGTAGAAAAGCCAAATGGCTGCTCTCTGGGTCTCCTACTGTTAGGTCTCGGATTTTTGCAGATAATGTGGTCCTGATGGCTTTATCTGGCCTGGATCTTCAGCTCTCACTTGATCAGTTCGCAACTGGAATGAGAATCGGCACCTCCAAGTCCGAGTCCATGGTTCTCGCCCCGGAAAAGGGTGGAGTGCCATCCTCGGGTTGGGGAGGAGACCCCGCCCCAAGTGGAGGAGTTCTAGTACCTAGGAGTCTTGTTCACGAGTGGGGGAGGAGTGGATCGTGAGATCGACGGGTGGATCGGTGCGGCGTCTTCAGTAAGTATCGATCCGTTGGGGTGAAGAAGGAGCTGAGCCGGAAGGCAAAGCTCTCGATTTACCGGTCGTTATGACCGAAAGGATAAGATCACGGGTACAAGCGGCCGAAATGAGTTTCCTCCGCCGGGTGGCGGAGCTCTCCCGTAGAGATAGGGTGAGAAGCTCTGCCATCCGGGAGGAGTTCAAAGAAAAGCCGCTGCTCCTTCACATGGAGAGGAGCCAGATGAGGTGGTTCGGGCATCTGGTCAGGATGCCACCCGAACGCCTCTCTAGGGAGGTGTTTCAGGCACGTCAGGCCACGGAGAAAACCCTGGACAAGGCCTGGGAACGCCTCGGGATCCCCCGGGAAGAGCTAGACGAAGTGGCTGGGGAGGGGAAAGTCTGGGCTTCCCTGCTTAGGCTGCTGCCCTCGTGACCCGACCTCGGATAAGCGGAAGAAGATAAATGGATGAAAGTAGAATAAGTATTTTTCCTGTGTGACCATAAATTATTTCACTAACTGTTTTGACATGGACATTGTTGTTTATTCTGCAATCTTAATTGCACACAGTACAAAGTTATGTAAACATATTTCCAAAAAAAGATAGTGTATTTATTAGACCAGTGGTTCTCAACCTTTTTTCAGTGATGTACCCCCTGTGTACAATGTTTTTACTTCAAGTACCCCCTAAGCTTTTTTGGTTGAAAAAAGAGATACAGAAGTAAAATACAGCACTATGTCATCAGTTTCTGATTTATTCAATTGTATTGCTCATTTGTAGTGGTCTTTCTTGAACTCTATGGAAAAAGGATGTAAAAATAACTAAAAAGTTGTCGAAAAATAAACAAGTGATTCAATTATAAATAAAGATTTCTAAACATAGAAGAAATCATCAATTTAAAGTGCCCTCTTTGGGGATTTTAACAGAGATTAATGAACTTTCGTCACAAAAAAATAAATCTTTAACATCAATATTTATGGAACATGTCCACAAAAAAATCTAGCTGTCAACACTGAATATTGCATTGTTGTATTTCTTTTCACAGTTCATGAACTAACATTCATATTTTGTTGAATATATTTATAAAGAATTTTGGAATTGTTGCTGTTTTTAGAATATTTTTTTAAAAATCTCACGTACCCCTTGGCATACCTTCAAGTACCCCCAGGGGTATGCGTACCCCCATTTGAGAACCACTGTATTAGACATTATTGGCAAAGCCTTCAATGATATAAGAATGTCAACCATAGTACTATTTAGTGTAAATTACATTCAAAACCAGCTCATGCACAAAAGCTCCAGTGGTAGCTGCCAAAGACAGTATGCATTATTAAAAGACTGGAGGCAGAGAATGAATACTGGATGATGACTGCTTGTGAGAAAACTTGCGAGTGTGCTGAGGGCTGTTAGGTCGGAAATTCTGGGTGGGAAGAAAAACAGTGGACACCGAAATTTTTAAGCTCGGAAAAAGTAAGAATTATTTGCTGTGTTAAAAAAAAGTAAAATGAAAGTTCCATTTACTTAAAACACAAGCAAAATTGTTGGTAAGAAAACAATGTAAATAGGAATAACGGGTTCCAGCCTCGGACTTGGAGAAGGTATTCGACCGTGTCCCTCGGGAAGTCCTGTGGGGAGTGCTCAGAGAGTATGGGGTATCGGACTGTCTTATTGTGGCGGTCCGCTCCCTGTACGATCAGTGCCAGAGCTTGGTCCGCATTGCCGGCAGTAAGTCGGACACATTTCCAGTGAGGGTTGGACTCCGCCAAGGCTGTCCTTTGTCACCGATTCTGTTCATAACTTTTATGGACAGAATTTCTAGGCGCAGTCAAGGCGTTGAGGGGTTCCGGTTTGGTGACCGCAGGATTAGGTCTCTGCTTTTTGCAGATGATGTGGTCCTGATGGCTTCATCTGACCGGGATCTTCAGCTCTCACTGGATCGGTTCGCAGCCGAGTGTGAAGCGACCGGAATGAGAATCAGCACCTCCAAGTCCGAGCCCATGGTTCTCGCCCGGAAAAGGGTGGAGTGCCATCTCCGGGTTGGGGAGGAGACCCTGCCCCAAGTGGAGGAGTTCAAGTACCTACGAGTCTTGTTCACGAGTGAGGGAAGAGTGGATCGTGAGATCGACAGGCGGATCGGTGCGGCGTCTTCAGTAATGCGGACGTTGTACCGATCCGTTGTGGTGAACAGGGAGCTGAGCCGGAAGGCAAAGCTCTCAATTTACCGGTCGATCTACGTTCCCATCCTCACCTATGGTCATGAGCTTTGGGTCATGACCGAAAGGATAAGATCACAGGTACAAGCGGCCGAAATGAGTTTCCTCCGCCGTGTGGCGGGTCTCTCCCTTAGAGATAGGGTGAGAAGCTCTGCCATCCGGGAGGAACTCAAAGTAAAGCCGCTGCTCCTCCACATCGAGAGGAGCCAGATGAGGTGGTTCGGGCATCTGGTCAGGATGCCACCCGAACGCCTCCCTAGGGAGGTGTTTAGGGCACGTCCAACCGGTAGGAGGCCACGGGGAAGACCCAGGACACGTTGGGACGACCATGTCTCCCGGCTGGCCTGGGAACGCCTCGGGTTCCCCCGGGAAGAGCTAGACGAAGTGGCTGGGGAGAGGGAAGTCTGGGCTTCCCTGCTTAGGCTGCTGCCCCCGCGACCCGACCTCGGATAAGCGGAAGATGATGGATGGATGAATGGATGGGTTTCAGCCTCCCCAAAAGTTCATATTTTAGTATTTAGTAAAGGTTTTTATACTTTGAACACAATATTCAGTATTGTATAGCTAACCAGCATAACACGGGGGTGATGGAACCAATTTATTTTAATAACCAAGCCGAAAAACAATAATTGGCAAAACGGTCCTCATTTGCAGCTGCCCTGCCGACACGCACACATACCACCGCTAACCCTGTGGTGCTTTCACAGTTTGAAAAATACAAAAATAAAAATACAAAAATAAAATCCACTTTACCTTATCGGTTCATCTTTTTAACTTGCAAACATGAGATGGATACTTCCTAAATGTCCATTGTCCATTGCTTTCTTTGGACACAAATCGAGCTGGCAAAACAAGAAAAATGTTGTAAAAAGTCTAAAATAAAACACTAGAAATGGAACTGCGATTATTTTTGGAACGTTGTCTAAAATTCACAATCCTTTTGTAAGACAAGATAATATTTATTCCTTTTTTTATGCATTCTATATAGTCAATAAATGCGATGGTAATCGCTCTGTTCGGCCCTTAAATAAACATCCAAACACCTCCATTAAAATTGTATATAAGTATATATGTAATGTAGTAAATGGAACATTTATAATAACATTCAATATTTACGTCTTTTGCTAATTTTAGTCATACGCGGCACATTAATTTAATTAAAAAAATGTTGTAATAATCCCGCTCGGATGTAGAATGCATCATAATCCTTGCTAAGAACAGGATGGTGGATCCAAACGTCTTTTTGTGTTGTTTTCGCCATTTTATGGGTCTAAATTGGCTGTCAAAGTGTACCAAATTGTCGGAGTATGTTGTCATCCTTCTACTATCCTGGTGAGAGGCATGATTTTTGATCCACAATAAACTTCCACAAGCTAGGTCGCAGCTTACTCCTCGATGATATCATAATTGTTGCGATCCGTGACTTGGTCACATGTTGTTTATTTTTCCCTCTTTGTTTCATTCTCCGTCTGAACCGTTTATTTCCTGTTTTGTCCGTCACTATGGTTACTCATTAGTTCACCTGCTTCAGCTAATCACCCTCCTTTATAAGCCAGCCTTGTCTGTTTATTCTTTCTGGGACTCTAATTTGCTCACATGCAACAAGTAACTCATTAGCTAAGCCACCTTCTTGTCATCTTTAGCTCACATGCTAATCATCTTTGATGTTACTTTTTGTGCCATCGTGCCAAGTCTGAGTTCTTTATATTTCCTAGCTTACACGCTAGGAAATATACATGCCAGTGTTTTCTTTCAGAGCTCACTTTTTGTTAATAAATTTGTTAGATCCTACCTTTGTTGTGTTCTTCGTTTGACGCATCCTCGAGGGAATCGAACACGGTACCACGATGCCGAACCGGCGTTACAATAATAGGCACACAAGCTTGTGATCGCGGCGCCGCAATAAATAGTGATGTGTTATTCTGGTCTTGTCGCCTTCTCCTGGGCAGAAGGGCAACACGGCTGCGTACCACCAGTATTACATCCCTACTCCTTGTCTGTGTGTGTGTGTGTGTGTGCTAAGTCAGGAGGGCACATCCTCACCATATAACGAGATGTTCGTGTGAAAGTGTCTGGTAAACAACTGCTTTAAGTCAGAACTTAAATGTTGTCATTGAGCAAGACAGGTAGTCTCTTCTCAAGGATATGGTTATCACTTTTGCATTCCGAAGTCCCAATTAGGGCCTTTTTCCTATGAGAAGTGATCCAATCCACCTTCAAATATCAAACTAAGGTGCCTTATCTTAGTATGTGCTCAAACTGAAATACCACTGTTTACTTAAACTTGGTTTGCTTTCTTCAAGATGGATATGAACATTCACCATATGCAAAACATAATATGAGTTAATTAATTAACTTCAATAGCTTGCCTGCTTTAGTGCTAATGATAACAATATTAATAATACTTGTGAATATTCAAGTCAGAACATATAAATGGAGTATTGTTGGCGGTTTTTTTTAATGGTAAGTTATTCGATTTTATAAGCGATATAGAGGACATGCCATTGGTTTTATAGGCAGCTGACTTGTATTTACGAGTTAGAATGCATTCAATAATTACATCCGTCGTCATGTCTCTAATAATAATTGTGAACGATAAGCAAAATTCCCCCAAAAATGTGCAGTTCCCCGAAAGGCACACAATAAATGGAAAAGGTTCGTACACAGACGCAAGGTTCAAACACGGACAAAGCCCATATTTTTGTTCGGTCTGTGGTTCATTAATTGAAAAGTTTGTATTTAAAGTTGCACTGTACTCCAATTAGTAGACAATGGATGTACGTTTACCTAAATTAAAGTTAAAGTACCAATGATTGTCACACACACACTAGGTGTGGCGGTATTATTCTCTGCATTTGACCCATCTCCCTTGATCACCACCCCAGGGAGGTGAGGGGAGCAGTGAGCAGCAGCGGTGGCCACGCCCGGGAATCATTTTTGGTGATTTAACCCCCAATTCCAACCCTTGATGCTGAGTGTAAATCAATCAATCAATCAATGTTTATTTATATAGCCCCAAATCACAAATGTCTCGAAGGACTGCACAAATCATTACGACTACAACATCCTCGGAAGAACCCACAAAAGGGCAAGGAAAACTCACACCCAGTGGGCAGGGAGAATTCACATCCAGTGGGACGCCAGTGACAATGCTGACTATGAGAAACCTTGGAGAGGACCTCAGATGTAGGCAACCTCCCCCCTCTAGGGGACCGAAAGCAATGGATGTCGAGCGGGTCTAACATGATACTGTGAAAGTTCAATCCATAGTGGCTCCAACACAGCCGCGAGAGTTCAGTTCAAGCGGATCCAAGACAGCAGCGAGAGTCCCGTCCACAGGAAACCATCTCAAGCGGATCAGCAGCGTAGAGATGTCCCCAACCGATACAGGCGAGCGGTCCATCCTGGGTCCCGACGAGCAGTCCATCCTGGGTCTCGACTCTGGACAGCCAGTACTGGACAGCCAGTACTGGACAGCCAGTACTGGACAATGCAACCGTATATTAAAATACAGCAAAGTCACAGATTTTGACAGGTTCAACGGGTGCGCCACCCAAAATTCAAAGTAATATTTTGAGGATAAAATATTGCAAAAGTTGAGCGGGAATGAGGCAGATGGGTTTACCAGTCTACTTTAAGCCTTGAACACTCCCCCAGTTAAACATACCCGTGATTCTCAAAATAAATCATGACGGGTTCAGAATTAAATTGGGACTGTATCTCTGCCTAAGCAAATTCGCAAACTTCGCAGACATCCGTTCATCCATTTTCTACCGCTTGTTCCTTACGGGATTGCGGGGGATGCTGGGGACCTATCCCGGCTGCACACGGGCGGAAGGCGCGGTACACCCTGGACAAGTCGCCATGCTGTTTAAAATAATTAGATTGTGACTTTGTATCGAGGGAATCAATACTTTAAATATTTTTTATTTGCATGCGTACAGCTTCTGCAACGTGTTGCCATGGTTACCGAATGCGGCTCGTGTATAACGACTTTGACATTTTCTATGATGAACAGATTATTAACGTGTATATGTTTGGCTTGACGTATTAAAATAAGTTAAATGCAAGTCAGCAGTCTCAGAATTAAACAGAATGCAACTGTGCACCCCAACAATCCAAACCGGGGGGTCAGCAACCCGCGGCTCTTTAGTGCCGCCCGAGTGGCTCCCTTGGACCATTTTTTTAAAAAAGCATTGACAATGGAAAAAGAAGGGTAAAAATATATTTTTTGTTTTAGTATGTTTTTGTTTGAGGACGACATAAACCGTCCCAATTATTATAAAGCCCACTGTTTTAATATGTTTGTGTGTATACGTCACTGATGAGAGTATTTGGTGAACATCTTTTTGTCCTACTAATTTTGGCAGTTTTTGAACCCACCATAGCGTGGACTGTGACGCCACAGTTTGTTTATCTTCCACTCCTTTCTTGTCTCATTTTGTCCACCAAAAGTTTTATGCTGTACGTGAATGCACAGAGGTGGCCTTTGTTGATGTTACTGACTTATTGGAGTGCTTGGTCAGCGCACGACTGCGAGCTAATTAATGCTAACATGCTATTTAGGCTAGCTGTATGTACATATTGCATCATTATCCCTCGTTTGTAGGTATATTTGTGTTATGATCCGCTCCCCGGATCATATTCTGTTTGGGTTTTCGGGTCACGTGTGTTTTCTGTTAGTCTTGGACTCCTTTTGTTCAGTGCAGTGATGAAAAATGAATGCAAATGTACATTGTCTACAATAAGTGTACACATGTTGTTTGTGAGTGGGTGAGACCCTCTGAAGTGAGGCTGACTGTGCCACACTTAGAAGATCCTCAACTTCAAATATCAGAAAAATATGTTTGTCAGTTTAAACAATAGTGACTCGGATTTCTTCTCCATTATCGTGTGCGATAATGGAGAAGAAGAAGAGTGGAGCCTGCGGCTTAATTTGACACAACACGGGGAACCTTACCTGGCCCGGACACGGAAAGGATTGACAGATTGGTGGCTTTTTATGCACCTGAGTTTGTTACTATGGTTACCTATTATTTTCACCTGCCGCTTGTGTTCCCGACGCACAGCTGTTTTTTTTTTTAGATAGATAGTACTTTATTGATTCCTTCAGGAGGGTTCCTTTAGGAAAATTGTCATCACTGTCATTATTTAAGCCTACCTTTGCCAGTCAGTCGGCCTGGTTTCTTTGTACTTTGCATCCCGCGACTGTAAGTTTGTTCTTGTCTCCTAGCCCCTGCTTGTTATCACAGTCTGTGCTAAGTGTTAGCCTTAGCTTCCGGTACGCTCGGCACCTCTTCCAGTCGGTTTTGTTTTCGGTTTTGTACCAGTTTTGTGTTATTGTTCGATTAAATCATGTCGTTACCTGCTAGTCCTGTCTGAATCCGTCCTTTTGCATCTTGGGAGAACAAAACCCGCATAATCATGATAATTTGAGCTCATTTAATATCCTTTAATTGTATCCTCTTTGTATATAATTTAACACCACGACTAATCAAGAGCTAGGGTGAAATGTCCTGCTCAAGGACACAACGGACATGACTAGGATTGCGGAAGCTTGTGATTGAAACAGAAGCCCTCAGGTTGCTGGCACGGCTACTCTACCAACCCAGACCAATCCCCAATACCTTTATTGAAGTATCTGCTCTCTCTTGGGCTCATGTTTGTACAGGATCTGGTTTGACTGAAGAGTATGCATGAATGCATAGATCCAAGAAATTAATTCCAGAAAATAATCGCAATACTCCAACGTCTTATATGAAAGCTTAGCACCGCCTCTGATGCCAAAATCCACAAGGAGATCGACAGAACAAGATCCCTACTAGGAAAAATTATAACCTAAATCTTCAAAACAGGTGCCCAAAATGATAAGCCACCAATTAAAATCCCTGCATTCCCATTTTATCAACTATATCCTCATAAGCATAGAAATAAAAATCAAATCTGCATGCATATATGTATGTGCACGCAGCAGTTTAAGTGGGATTAATGTTTTATCATCATGCACTTTTGCTTGAGTGAATTATTAAACACAACTCGCAGTATTTGAAGTCTAGAGCAAATGAACCATCAGAATTGTTTGAAGCCCACCTTTCTGTGCCGACATGTGAGTGGGCCTCGCTTGGAAAGTTACTCGGATTAAATGTGAAAAATTGACTGACATGACTCGGTTATCCACGCTGTAACTTTTGCACCAACCATTGGATATTGAAGTTAATGCCTATAAACCAGGGCTGTTCAACTGCATAATGAAGAGGGCCGAAGCTTCAAGAGCCCAGGAACTCAGGGGCCGGACATGCTGGGATACCAAGAGCTGCAAGCGTGATCAAAAAAGGGTTGAATTAGAGTTCCCGCTAAAATCTTTTCAATAAATAATAACATTTGTGATTAACACTTGCATTCATATCAGTGCAATACATTTTCATAACATGGTCACTACTGCCTACTTTGTCTTGTTATATTCTTATTTTACTGTTATATTGTTGTTCCAGAAAATAATTCGGGCTCCAGTACTCTGGAATGCCCTCCCGGTAACAGTTCGAGATGCTACCTCAGTAGAAGCATTTAAGTCTCACCTTAAAACTCATCTGTATACTCTAGCCTTTAAATAGACCTCCTTTTTAGACCAGTTGATCTGCCGCTTCTTTTCTTTCTCCTATGTCCCCCCCTCCCTTGTGGAGGGGGTCCGGTCCGATGACCATGGATGAAGTACTGGCTGTCCAGAGTCGAGACCCAGGATGGACCGCTCGTCGGGACCCAGGATGGACCGCTCGCCTGTATCGGTTGGGGACATCTCTACGCTGCTGATCCGCTTGAGATGGTTTCCTGTGGACGGGACTCTCGCTGCTGTCTTGGATCCGTTTTGAACTGAACTCTCGCGACTGTGTTGGAGCCACTATGGATTGAACTTTCACAGTATCATGTTAGACCCGCTCGACATCCATTGCTTTCGGTCCCCTAGAGGGGGTGGCGGGGGGGGGTTGCCCACATCTGAGGTCCTCTCCAAGGTTTCTCATAGTCAGCATTGTCACTGGCGTCCCACTGGATGTGAATTCTCCCTGCCCACTGGGTGTGAGTTTTCCTTGCCCTTTTGTGGGTTCTTCCGAGGATGTTGTAGTCGTAATGATTTGTGCAGTCCTTTGAGACATTTGTGATTTGGGGCTATATAAATAAACATTGATTGATTTATTGATTGATTCGATTGTTTTTATTCTTTTTGTAATATTTCTCTATTTTGTTTCCTTTTGAACCCCCATTATTTACTTTTTACTTTTTTCTTTAAATTGATCACAACTCTGTACACTGCTGCCCGAATTTTAATTTTCCTGAAGGAACTCTCCTGAAGGAATCAATAAAGTACTATCCATCTATCTATCTATCTATCTATCTATCTATCTATCTATCTATCTATCTATCTATCTATCTATCTATCTATCTATCTATCTATCTATCTATCTTTCTATCTATCTATCTATCTATCTATTTATATCATTTGACAAGGTTTATCCCGTTAAACTGTAAGTAGGTTTGATCTAACTATTCAATCAATCAATCAATCAATGTTTACTTATATAGCCCTAAATCACTAGTGTCTCAAAGGGCTGCACAAACCACTACGACATCCTCGGTAGGCCCACATAAGGGCAAGGAAAACTCACACCCAGTGGGACATCGGTGACAATGATGACTATGAGAACCTTGGAGAGGAGGAAAGCAATGGATGTCGAGCGGGTCTAACATGATACTGTGAAAGTTCAATCCATAATGGATCCAACACAGTCGCGAGAGTCCAGTCCAAAGCGGATCCAACACAGCAGCGAGAGTCCCATTCACAGCGGAGCCAGCAGGAAACCATCCCAAGCGGAGGCGGACCAGCAGCGCAGAGATGTCCCCAGCCGATACACAGGCAAGCAGTACATGGCCACCGGATCGGACCGGACCCCCTCCACAAGGGAGGGGGGGGACATAGAAGAAAAAGAAAAGAAACGGCAGATCAACTGGTCTAAAAAGGGAGTCTATTTAAAGGCTAGAGTATACAAATGAGTTTTAAGGTGAGACTTAAATGCTTCTACTGAGGTAGCATCTCGAACTGTTACCGGGAGGGCATTCCAGAGTACTGGAGCCCGAACGGAAAACGCTCTATAGCCCGCAGACTTTTTTTGGGCTTTGGGAATCACTAATAAGCCGGAGTCCTTTGAACGCAGATGTCTTGCCGGGACATATGGTACAATACAATAGGCAAGATAGGATGGAGCTAGACCGTGTAGTATTTTATACGTAAGTAGTAACTATTGCATACGATTACAATCAAAATACGATTAGTAATCCAGTGTTGATATTTGAGTTGGCCCCTCTTAGTAGAAAAGTTTGGCTTCGCCGTCAAAAAGGCTAAGAACCCTTGAAAAAGGGAATGTTTTGACTCCATAGCACATCAGCACGTCCATGTTTTGATGAATAATACATAACAAACACACACAATCACTCACACACCTCCAGATGCATTAATAAAACATGCAATCACCTATTAGTCATTGTAGTTACCAACATCAACATTCTCGTTATTTGACTGAAAAGATAATGAGAGACGGGTGAGGCCAGATGTTACTCTGTTTGCTTACTGATGCGTCGGCGGTAGCTCGGAGGAGTTTTGAATGCGTCGTCGTTCGCTGTTTACGGCCAAGTCTTGGTCGGATTGGAAAACAATACAACCACTAATGGATGCCATGTCTCGAGGCTAAAGGGCGGATTCTCGATACTCGTCGATACTCGTCTGCTTGGGCAGCAAAACAAGTTGAACTTTGTACACTGCGAAAAAGTCAGTGTTCAAAAACAAGAAAAAAAAAAAATACAAAAATGAGGGTGAAGTGAAGTGAATTATATTTATATAGCGCTTTTACTCTAGTGACTCAAAGCGCTTTGCATAGTGACACCCAATATCTAAGTTACATTCAAACCAGTGTGGGTGGCACTGGGAGCAGGTGGGTAAAGTGTCTTGCCCAAGGACACAACGGCAGTGACGAGGATGGCGGAAGCGGGGATCGAACCTGCAACCCTCAAGTTGCTGGCACAGCCACTCTACCAACCGAGCTGAACCGCCCAGGGTGTTTTATTTGAACAACGCAATATTAAATCTGCCAATAGAACAAGAAAATTCGGCTCGTCAAGACTTTCCAAAACAAGTAAAATTAGCTAACCTCAATGAACCCAAAAATACCTCAAAATAAGTATATTCTCTCTAATAACAAGTGCACTTTTCTTGGTAGGAAAATAAATGAGATATTTTTTTATTTTTTATGTTGAAACATTTTCTTAAATTAAGTAAATGCTAGTGCCGTTATCTTGACATTGTGAGACTTGCTGGGCATTGTGATGCCGGATTCCTTCTTTTGTGGATGCCTTCGGGTAAGAACACAGCATAAGGGAAGAAATTAAGATTTACAGACTAGGAAACAGAAAGACAAAAGCGCTAGCATAAGAGCTAGGGAAATAGCCGACAAACTTGCACAAGGGCACAAAAAGCAAAACAAAAACTACTAGCATGAGGGCTAGGGGTAAACAAAGCGTAGCGCGAAAGTTAGCTAGTAAGTATGCAGTGTACACACCTGTTGTACAATATTGTTAAGTGATGACCCCCTGTGGAGTGAGAATAGAGGGATGCATGGGAACTGAGTGAATGACTGATAGTGATTCCTAATGGCCTTGCACACACATACACACACACACACACACGCATACAAAGACTGACACACACACAAACATTCACACATGCACACACACACACGCATACAAACAATGACACACACACGTACAAACACATGCACACTCACATGCACACACACTTACAAATACTCACTCACACACACACATACATATACACACACGCATACAAACACAAACACAAACACACATTCTTCAAGAAAGATGTGTTTACCTACAGACACACACATATGCACATGCGCGCACACACACACACACACACACACAC
>NC_084630.1:6973568-7036068 GCF_033978795.1 Nerophis ophidion | reverse complement strand
TTTGTTGGAGGCTCCCATTAGAAACTATGTGAGGATGTGAGGAGCCATCAACATGTGACATCATCGTCTGCGACTTCCGGTAAAGGCTAGGCTTTTCTGTTAGCGACCAAAAGTTGCTAACTTTATCATGGATGTTCTCTACTGAATCCTTTCAGCAAAAATATGGCAATATCGCGAAATGATCAAGTATGACACATAGAATGGACCTGCTATCCCCGTTTGAATAAGAACATCTCATTTCAGTAGGCCTTTAAGGATAGGTGAAACTTTACTATGGATCAGAGCGGACATGGATCCCGACCGAATGTCAACCAGCAGGTTTCGGTGAGAAAATTGTGGTTAAAAAGTCGTTTCTTACCAGAGAAAAGCTGAGCTTGTGCCGTCCATACAGCTGCAGTCGACTTCCCCAAGACACTGCACGTCAACACCCGGCAGTGGACGTCCACTTCCGACTATCAGGTACTTTTAAACTCACTAAAACACTAACAACACAATAGAAAGATAAGGGATTTTCCAGAATTATCCTAGTAAATGTGTCTAAAAACATGTGAATCCGTCCCAATGCAATCGCATTTTTTTTTTTTCTAGTCCGTCGCTATCAATATCCTTAAACACGAATCTTTCATCCTCGCTCAAATTAATGGGGAAATTGTCGTTTTCTCGGTCGGAATAGCTGTTTTTGTTTGAGGCTCCCATTAAAATCAATGTGAATATATGAGGAGCCATCAACATGTGACGTCATCATCTGCGACTTCCGGTAGAGGCAGGGCTTTTCTCCAGTTGCGGACTTTGTCCTGGATGTTCTCTACTAAATCCTTTCAGCAAAAATATGGCAATATCGCGAAATGATCAAGTATGACACATAGAATGGACCTGCTATCCCCGTTTAAATAAGAACATCTCATTTCAGTAGGCCTTTAAACGGGGATAGCAGCTCCATTCTATGTGTCATACTTGATCATTTTGCGATATTGCCATATTTTTGCTGAAAATATTTAGTAGAGAACATCGACGATAAAGTTTGCAACTTTTGGCTGCTAATAAAAAAGCCTTGCCTGTACTGGAAGTAGCAGACGATGTGCGTGTGACGTCACGGGTTGTGGAGCTCCTCGCATCCTCACATTGTTTATAATCATGGCCACCAGCAGCGAGAGCGATTCGGACCGAGAAGGCGACGATTTCCCCATTAATTTGAGCGAGGATGAAATATTTGTGGATGAGGAAAGTTAGAGTGAAGGACTAGAAAAAAAAAAGGCGACGGGAGTGGGAGCGATTCAGATGTTGTTAGACACATTTACTAGTATCCATCCATCCATCCATCCATTTTCTACCGCTTAATTCCTTTTGGGGTCGCTGGCGCCTATCTCAGCTACAATCGGGCGGAAGGCGGGGTACACCTTGGACAAGTCGCTACCTCATCCCAGGGCCAACACAGATAGACAGACAACATTCACACTCACATTCACACACTAGGGCCAATTTAGTGTTGCCAATCAACCTATCCCCAGGTGCATGTCTTTGGAAGTGGGAGGAAGCCGGAGTACCCGGAGGGAACCCACGCAGTCACGGGGAGGACATGCAAACTCCACACAAAAAGATCCCAAGCCTGGATTTGAACCCAGGACTGCAGGAACGTTGTATTTACTAGGATAATTCTGGAAAATCCCGTATCTGCTTATTGTGTTACTAGTGTTTTAATGAGATTATATGGTACCTGAAAGTCGGACAGGTGTGGTCACGGGTGTGGTGACCGCCAGTGTCTCTGAAGGAAACCACGTTTCTCGATGAGGCGAAGCAAAGGCAGCCGTTGGAGCCAGGCTGAGCTTTTTTTCCCCCTCCTCCGTGGTGGAATGCTTGGTCGGATGAGGCAAGACAGTCCACAGCTGCCTCTTTGGCAGGTGCACGAGGAACGACGCAAGCTATCCGCCCATGTCTATGGTAAAAGCCGATTTATTACCACAATTTTCTCACCAAAACCTGCCGTTTGACATGTGGTAGGCAACCATGTTCGCTTGACCGCTCTGTTCCATGGTAAAGCTTTACTGTCATCTTTAGGGAATGTAAACAAAGAAACACCGGCCGATCGCTATCATGTTAGACCCGCTCGACATCCATTGCTTTCCTCCTCTCCAAGGTTCTCATAGTCATTATTGTCACCGACGTCCCACTGGGTCATTATTGTCACCGATGTCCCACTGGGTGTGAGTTTTCCTTGCCCTTATGTGGGCCTACCGAGGATGTCGTGGTGGTTTGTGCAGCCCTTTGAGACACTAGTGATTTAGGGCTTTATAAGTAAACATTGATTGATTGATTGATTTCCACCAACAGCTTTCTTCTTTGATGTCTCCATTATTAATTGAACAAATTTCAAAAGATTCAGCAACACAGCTGTCCAGAATATTGTGTAATTATGCGATTAAAGCAGACAACTTTTAGCTGTGATCGGTGCTGGAAGAAAATATCCGCTACAATCCGTGACTTCGCGGGAAATTTAAAATTGCAGTTCATTAAACTAAAAAGGCCGTATTGGCATGTGTTGCAATGTTAATATTTCATCATTGATATATAAACTATCAGACTGCGTGGTCGGTAGTAGTGGGTTTTAGTAGGCCTTTTGACGTACTCCAATCAATCAAAGTTTATTTATATTGCCCTAAATCACGAGTATCTCAAAGGTCCCACATCAGGGCTTGAAAAAACTATAATCCAATGGGATTACAATGAGAAACCTGGGAGGGGATCGCAGATGTGGGGACATCATTATACAGGACTGCAGTTCCTGGAGGAGGTCAGGCCAAGAAAAACCAGGTACTCCTAACCTGGAGAAGTCAAACCATCAGTTTTTGTATTCCTCCTTTTTGTCTCTGGGTGTGTGCTAAGCCAGGACAGCACAACCTGACCATGTAAGGAGACGTTCATGTGTAAATGACCGGGAAAACAACCTCTGTAGGTTATACCTTAAATCAGTGGTTGTCAACATTTTTTCAGTGATGTACCCCCTGTGAACATTTTTTTAATTCAAGTATCCCCTAATCAGAGCAAAGCATTTTTGGTTGAAAAAAAGAGATAAAGAAGTAAAATACAGCACTATGTCTTCAGTTTCTGATTTATTAAATTGTATAACAGTGCAAAATATTGCTCATTTGTTGTGGTCTTTCTTGAACTGTTTGGAAAAAAAGATATAAAAATAACTAAAACTTGTTGAAAAATAAACAAGTGATTCAATTACTTGTTTAGGTACTCATAAACCCAACGTGCCGTCTTTGGGGATTGTAATAGAGATCCATCTGGATTCATGAACTGAATTCTAAACATTTCTTCACAAAAAAAGAAATCTTTAACATCAATATTTATGCAACATGTCCACAAAAAATCTAGCTGTCAACACTGCATTTATTTTCACAGTTTATGAACTTACATTCACATTTTGTTGAAGTATATTCAATGAATATATTTATAAAGGATTTTTGAATTTTTGCTATTTTTAGAATATTAAAAACAAAAATCTCACGTACGCCTTGGCATACCTTCAAGTACCCCCAGGGGTACGAGTACCCTCATTTGAGAACCACTGCCTTAAATGTTGGCGTGAAGATAGACATGGAGGCTCTCCTCCAGGATAGTGCTATCACTTTTGCATTCCGACGTCTGAATTCATTGCCTCTCCTGGTGAGAGAGTTAATCCAGTCCATATACGAATGACCTACTAAGGCTCCTTAATTTATTATGGGCTAAACCAGTGGTCCCCTACCTTTTTGTATCCGCGGACCGGTCAACGCTTAATTATTTGTCCCGCGCCCGGGGGGGGTGGGGGGTGTCCTTTTTTTTTCTTTTCTTTTTTTTTCTTCTTTGTCATGAAAAAGGGACGTTTTTATCATGAACAAGGGAGTTGTTTGTGGTTGGTGCACTATTTGTAAGTGCATATTGTGTTTTTTATGTTGATTTAATAAAAAAAAAAAAAAAATGTTTTAATTTTTTATTTTTTTTTTTATAAAAAATTCTTCTGCTTCCCGGTACCAATCGGGCCACGGCCGGCCAACCATTATTTACTCAAACCTGGTGGTTCGCTTTCTCCAAGTTGAATACAAACATTCACCATGAACATAATATGAGTTAATTAATTCACCTCACTGCAAAGCATGTTTTTTTTCTGATGTTTTGATGAAAGAAAACTGTTTACCTGCATGCATTATTGGTGACCATAATGAGACTCAAGCATGGTAATGTATTTACCTGCACTTTAGACTTGCGTACGTGGGTGTGTGTACCTTGAACTTGTCAGGTTGATGGAGGGGCAATCAGCCTGGCTAATGGAGTCACCAGGGACTTAAGTTGGATTCTTAAAAAACATCCACCATTGTATGTAATCTAAACATAAATAAAAACCTCTTTTTTTTTTTAAACAAAGGTGATGTTTGCAGTGTACTGTCGTTTGCATGCACACTGCAGTCTTCTGATGTCATTATTTCCACATTCCCCTCCAACCGTCGTGCACACGGAGACGGACACATGCTTTCCCGGTCAATCGATGGCAGACAGTCTTATAATTACTTCCCCTGACATGTACATCCTGGCTGCTGCTACCGTTTCTTACCTTTTTCTCTGCTCAATTATAGCTTCGCTCCATCCTCCATCTATGTCTTCATCAGTAACTAGGATACCTCGGCATATTGCACGTTTTTTATTTATTTTTAAAACGTGAATGTTTCAGTATTATACATTTGACAAAACATAAAAACAGAGAAATAATTGCATCTCTCAAGTTGAGCTGCTAGAATTGTTCTCTTACGTTGTTACAATAACATAAATATGGGAAAACAAGTGCTGTTGTTGGTAATTTGCCCTCACGCTTTTGTTCACAACAATTTCCTGTCACGAGAATAATACTGTCATGATCCGCTACTTGGATCATGTCATTTTCTGGTTTCGTTCTGTTTTGTTATCACATCCTGTTTAGTATTTTACATCCTTAGTTCCTGGTGGCACTTCCTGTTTTGTTTCCGTTGCCATAGTATTTGTGTCATCTGCCTTCTGTCTTTCTCGCGCACACGCCTCCTAATTTCTGTCGCTATTTAATCCTGCCCTTGTTTTTCATTCGCTCTCGCAGTCTCATTTTGTGTTTCGATGCCACAGGTGACGTCGCTATCCCTCATTGTGGTAAAGACTATTTTTGATACTTGTCAGCTTCCACGCTATTCGTTTGTTTATTTCCCTAGCTCACATGCTAGCGTATTTTGTTCTTTTTAGCTCACATGCTAGTTCTGTTTGTTTTGTCTTAATGCCTTTGTGCAAGTATTTATGTTCTTAGTTCATTCTATAGTGTTAAATAAATCATCATTCTTACCTTCACGCTGTGTCCATTCTCCGACTGCATCCACGAGAGAACAAAAACCAGCCAAACGTTACAGTTACAAAACATACATGCTTAATTTTTTTCTTAATGCATATGCAGTCATGGCTGAAAATTTTGGGGATGGCTTATATTTTGTGCTTTAATTATTATCAATCAATTAATCAATCAATCAATCAATGTTTATTTACATATCCCTAAATCAAAAGTGTCTCAAAGAGCTGCTCAAGCTACAACGACATCCTCGGTTCTGATCCCACATCAGGGCAAGGAAAAACTCAACCCAATGGGATGACAATGAGAAACCTTGGAGAGGACCGCAGACGTGGGTGACCGGTGCAATGTACGTCAAGTGGGTCTAGCATTATATTGTGAAAGTCCAGTCCATAGTGGATCTAACATAATAGTAAGAGTCCAGTCCATAGTGGATCTAACATAATAGTGAGAGTCCAGTCCATAGTGGATCTAACATAATAGTGAGAGTTCAGTCCAGCAGGAGACCATCCCGAATGGAGACGGGTCAGCAGCGCAGAGATGTCCCCAACCGATGCACAGGCGAGCGATCCACCCCGGGTCCGGACTCTGGACAGCCAGCACTACCTCCATGCCTACCGGACCTGTGCACACACCCCTTCCCCCCCACAAACCCTCTCCACAATATAACATAACTTAATTTAACATGTTATGTACTGAAAATATATATATATTTTTTTTTTTTGTCAGATCCCGAAAAATGTTTTGCACAATTTTCAAATCACGCCAAAAATGTTGACAATGACCAATGATAATGACTTACATATGCCTCCTATATAGACTGTAAGAATATTATGATAAACAATAATAATGTTAATCACTGTAAAAATCTCAACAATACCAAGTTAAATTAAAATTGTCAAAAAAATTAATTAATAACTGCACTTTTTTTAAGCTTTTTGATGGGACAGACTAGTGCCAGCTCGCCAGCTTAAATGCAAACATGAATACACAACAATTACATTTTTCCTATACACACCCCAATGTAAACATATATAATTATAATGCTGTTGATTTGTATTTTCTGGTCCCTTCATCCTCGTCCGGACAGAAGGGTGACATATTCTTTAAATGTTTTTGCCATTTCGGGGTCTAAATTGGCTGTCAAAGTGTACCAAATTGTCGGAATACGGTCTCAATCTTCTACTATCCAGGTGAGCGGCATGATTTATGATCCACAATAAACTTCCACGAGCAAGGTAGCGGCTTACTCCTCGTTGATGTCATAATAGGCACACAAGGTTGTGCTCACGGCGCCACTATAGATAGTGACGTGTATTTCTGATCGTGTCGGCCTCTCCCGGGCAGAAGGGCAACACGGCTGCACAGCTGGATCAAAATAGATGCTTTATTGTACGAAAAATTGCTTTATTACAAGCGGGCATCATTATACAAGACTGCAGTTCCTGGAGGAGGTCAGGTTAGAAATGTGAAGTGAAGTGAATTATATTTATATAGCGCTTTTCTCAAGTGACTCAAAGCGCTTTACATAGTGACACCCAATATCTACGTTACATTTAAACCAGTGTGGGTGGCACTGGGAGCAGGTGGGTAAAGTGTCTTGCCCAAGGACACAACGGCAGTAACTAGGATGGCACAAGCGGGAATTGAACCTGCAACCCTCAAGTTGCTGGCACGGCCACTCTACCAACCGAGCTATGCCGCCCCTTAGGTTTCCTAACTTGGAGAAGCCAAATTATCGGGTTTATATTCCTACCTCCTGTCTCTGGGTATGTGCTAAGTCAGGAGAGTGCATCCTGACCATAAAAGGAGACGTTTGTCTGTCAGTGTCTGGAAGAGACAACAGATTCAGGTTGTATCTCAGATGCTGTCATTAAGCTGAACATGTAGTCTCTTCTCACGGATAGGGTCATCATCTCTGGATACCAATGTCCAATTTTATTGCCTTTTCTTTGGCGAGAACTAATCCAATTCACACACAAATGGGCCCCATGTTATTATGTGCACAAACTGAAATGATACTATTTACTTAAACCTGGTGGTTGGCTTTCTCCAAGATGCATATACACATTCAGCATATGCAAAACATAAGATCCATCCATCCATCCATCTTCTTCCGCTTATCCGAGGTCGGGTCGCGGGGGCAACAGCCTAAGAAGGGAAGCCCAGACTTCCCTCTCTCCAGCCACTTCGTCTAGCTCTTCCCGGGGGATCCCGAGGCGTTCCCAGGCCAGCCGGGAGACATAGTCTTCCCAACGTGTCCTGGGTCTTCCCCGTGGCCTCTTACCGGTTGGACGTGCCCTAAACACCTCCCTCGGGAGGCGTTCGGGAGTTAATTAATTAATTTCAATGTCTAAGTAGCTAAGCGTTTCAAGTGTGCGGATTTAACAGAGGGCTTCACGGTGGCAGAGGGGTTAGTGCGTCTGCCTCACAATACGAAGTTCTTGCAGTCCTGGGTTCAAATCCAGGCTCGTGTGGAGTTTGCATGTTCTCCCCGTGAATGCGTGGGTTCCCTCCGGGTACTCCGGCTTCCTCCCACTTCCAAAGACATGCACCTGGGGATAGGTTGATTGGCAACACTAAATGGTCCCTAGTGTGTGAATGTGAGTGTGAATGTTGTCTGTCTATCTGTGTTGGCCCTGCGATGAGGTGGCGACTTGTCCAGGGTGTACCCTGCCTTCCGCCCGATTGTTGTTGAGATAGGCGCCAGCGCCCCCCGTGACCCCGAAATGGAATAAGCGGTAGAAAATGGATGGATTTAACAGAGTGATGGTTTTATACTTGGAAGAATATGACATGGTAGTGTTACTCCGACGCGTTCAAAGACCGCTGAACAGAGTAGGACGCTACAATGCCCACCACAACACTCTTACAGGTAAGGCATACGAAGGCTAAAACATGCAAAATAGTGGGCTTTCGAAAAGGGGATCTATTTATTTTGGTTATTTAAAAAATTCAGTGCGTGCAAAAGTGTTTTTTGAGCATGTTTCATAATACCTAAATAATAATGGTAACTGTGATTATTTTGGTCACAATAACACAATAGGACTTTTTCATCTTTTTAGATCCCGAAAAGAATGAACTTACCCAAATGTAAGACAGTATTTTTCCCCGCCCAAAAAAGTCTGGGAAAAGGCGGGTTGTAATGATTTCCCCAAGCCAGTCAGAGCTTTTCTTCCAGTAACTCACTTACACACTGGCCAACATTACATTGGGTCCAAGACCTGCTGTGTGATGGTGGCTGAAAGGCTGGGTAATTTAGCAAAGAACAGAGCTGGAATATGCTGCTGCACTTTTTGAGGTGAACAGTCATCTAACATAAAAATCGTCTCGCATTAGGGAAGCTGGGTATTGTGGCCGGAACTTTCCTCCAGAAGGGTGTATCTTTGTCCATGTGATGTCAGATGAAACAAAACATGAGCTGTTTGGCCACAATTCCCAGCAATCTGTTTGGAGGAAAAAAGGTCAGCCCTTTAATCATAGGACCACCATATCTACCGTCAAGCATGGTGGTGGTAGTATTATGCTCCGGGCCTGTTATGCTGCCAAAAGAACTGGTGCTTTACAGAGAGTAAATGGGGAAATGAAAAAGGAGGATTATCTCCAAATGTTCAGGGCAACCTGAAATCATCAGCTCAGAGGTTGGGTCTTGGGCGCAGTTGGGTGTTCCAACATTACAATGGCCCCAAACACACGTCAAAAGCGGTAAGGTAAGGCGCCCCAGGATGTCACGATCCACCGTATTGATTGCTGCTGTTATTCGATCTTTCATGTCATCGAGGTCTAAAAAAACGTGACGTGTTGCGAAAAGCAAGTAATGGACCGAGGACAAACTAAGGAATCAGGTGGGCTTGAATACACAAATAATTATCAGAAACAGGTGTGTGACAGGAGCCCGTGAGGAGGAACACAATACGTTGCCATGGTGACTAACACAAACAAGGAAGTGCTCAAACAAGGATCGGCAGAGTCCAGAAACAAAACATGAACAAAGACATAAAAAGGGCAAAACCATTAACGATCCGAGTCACGGATCGTGACATACATATATATATATCCATCCATTTTCTACTGCTTATTCCCTTTGGATTCGCGGGGGCGCTGGTGCCTATCTCAGCTACAATCGGGCGAAAGGCGGTGTACACCCCGGACAAGTCGCTATCTCATCGAAGTATATATATATACATGTGAGGCGTGTCTTAATGAAATTAAACAATGGATGTCCGCTAACTTTTTGCAACTCAACGCCAAAAAAACGGAAATGCTGATTATCGGTCCTGCTAGACACCGAAACCTATTTAATAATACAACTCTAACATTTGACAACCAAACAATTAAACAAGGCGACACGGTAAAGAATCTGGGTATTATCTTCGACCCAACTCTCTCCTTTGAGTCACACATTAAAAGCGTTACTAAAACGGCCTTCTTTCATCTCCGTAATATCGCTAAAATTCGCTCCATTCTGTCCATATATATAAAACTATCTCTACAGAACTGTTTCATGAGGGGTTCCCTCAATCATCATGATTGAGGGAACCCCTCATGAAACAGTTATGTAGAGATGAAATAGTTTTGTGATTTTTTTCCACACACAAAACTACTTCATCTCTACAGAACTGTTTCATGAGGGGTTCCCTCAATCATGATGATTGAAGACATTTATATATATATGCGCGTATCTACTGTATTTTCTGGACCAAAGGGTGCACACCTGCTCAGTGGCCGAAGTGGTTAGAGCGTCCGCCCTAAGATCAGTAGGTTGTGAGTACAAACCCCGGCCGAGTCATACCAAAGACTAAAAAAATGGGACCCATTACCTCCCTGATTGGCACTCAACATCAAGGGTTGGAATTCGGGGTTAAATGACCAAAAAACCATTCCCGGGCGTGGCGACCGCTGCTGCTCACTGCTCCCCTCACCTCCCAAGGGGTGAACAAGGGGATGGGTCCAAATGCAGGGACGGTGACAGAATCGGAATAACATTAGTAAAATAAGTAATAAAAACAATAACTGTGTGTGTATATATATATATATATATATATATATATATATATATGTCTTGATTGGATTATCCAGAGAATAGTGCTCGATACCGTGGTAGAGCGCAATATGTAGGTGTGGGAAAAATCACAAGACTACTTCATCTCTACAGAACTGTTTCATGAGGGGTTCCCTCAATCAACCTCGCCAAGGAGCAGCGAGAACACCAAGAAGCGCATATGCCAAATCTTTAAAGAAAACGGCCTATGGATCACGATTGAAGCCAACAAGCAAACCGTCAACTTCCTCGACGTCACGTTCAACCTGAGAAATAACAGCTACCAACCATTCACGAAACCCAACACAACACTCCAATACGTGCACCATGACAGCAACCATCCACCCACCACCACGAAAAGGATACCTACCGGAATTAATAAAAGGCTATCGATGCTGTCATCTAGCAAAGCTGAATTCGACCAAGCAACCCCCCCGTACCAGAAAGCACTTGATGAAAGCGGATACAACTTCACCCTCACCTTTGAACCCACCCCAGGAAACCAACCAAAAAAGAGCAGAAAACGAAACAACATCATCTGGTACAATCCGCCTTTCAGCCAAAACGTCTCAACCAACATCGGCCGCAAGTTCCTCACTCTGATCGACAAACACTTCCCCAAAGGCAACACCCTAAGAAAAATATTCAACAAGAACAACATTAAATTGAGCTACAGCTGTATGAATAACATACAACAAATCATTTCAAACCACAACAAAGCAATTGCAAAAGGACTGCCTACCCCCAGACTAAACGACTCTGAAACCAATAAGGAATGTAACTGTCGCAAGAAACCTGATTGCCCTCTCAACGGAGGGTGCTTACAAACATCAGTCGTTTACCAAGCAAAGGTGACACGCAAGGACATTAACACATCCGACATGTACGTAGGATTAACCGAAGGAGCGTTCGAAACAAGATGGAATAATCACAACGCCTCCTTTAGAAACCAGACTTTGCGGAATTCTACAGAACTCAGCAAACAAATTTGGAACCTCAAAGACAATAATGTTGAATATTCAATAACATGGCAAATTTTTGCATCCAGCACACCTTATAACAGTGATAATAAAAGATGCAACCTATGCTTAAAAGAGAAACTGTTTATTATATATCATCCAGATCTATCATCCCTCAACAAGCGCAGTGAAATCATTTCAACATGCCGCCACAGACGGAAACACCTCCTAGGTAACACATGAGCCAATCACCACACCCCTACGCCTGCCTGTACCCACCCACTCTGTGCCCTATATAAACCATTGTATGTGAATGCTTCCATTAAAATCTCCTGATGATTGAGGGAAACCCTCATGAAACAGTTCTGTAGAGATGAAGTAGTCTTGTGATTTTTCCCACACCTACATATATATATATATACATATATATATATATATATATATATATATATATATATATATATATATATATATATATATATCAATCAATCAATCAATGTTTACTTATATAGCCCTAAATCACTAGTGTCTCAAAGGGCTGCACAAACCACCACGACATCCTCGGTAGGCCCACATAAGGGCAAGGAAAACTCACACCCAGTGGGACGTCGGTGACAATAATGACTATGAGAACCTTAGAGAGGAGGAAAGCAATGGATGTCGAGCGGGTCTAACATGATACTGTGAAAGTTCAATCCACAATGGATCCAACACAGTCGCGAGAGTCCAGTCCAAAGCGGACCCAACACAGCAGCGAGAGTCCCGTTCACAGCAGAGCCAGCAGGAAACCATCCCAAGCGGAGGCGGATCAGCATCGCAGAGATGTCCCCAGCCGATACACAGGCAAGCAGTACATGGCCACCGGATCGGACCGGACCCCCTCCACAAGGGAGAGTGGGACATAGAAGAAAAAGAAAAGAAACGGCAGATCAACTGGTCTAAAAAGGGAGTCTATTTAAAGGCTAGAGTATACAAATGAGTTTTAAGATGAGACTTAAATGCTTCTACTGAGGTGGCATCTCGAACTGTTACCGGGAGGGCATTCCAGAGTACTGGAGCCCGAACGGAAAACGCTCTATAGCACGCAGACTATTTTTGGGCTTTGGAATCACTAACAAGCCGGAGTCCTTTGAACGCAGATTTCTTGCCGGGACATATGGTACAATACAATCGGCAAGATAGGATGGAGCTAGACCGTGTAGTATTTTATACGCAAGTAGTAAAACCTTAAAGTCACATCTTAAGTGCACAGGAAGCCAGTGCAGGTGAGCCAGTACAGGCGTAATGTGATCAAACTTTCTTGTTCTTGTCAAAAGTCTAGCAGCCGCATTTTGTACCAACTGTAATCTTTTAATGCTAGACATGGGGAGACCCGAAAATAATACGTTACAGTAATCGAGGCGAGACGTAACAAACGCAAGGATAATGATCTCAGCGTCTTTAGTGGACAGAATGGAGCGAATTTTAGCGATATTACGGAGATGAAAGAAGGCCGTTTTAGTAACGCTTTTAATGTGTGCCTCAAAGGAGAGAGTTGGGTCGAAGATAATACCCAGATTCTTTACCGTGTCGCCTTGTTTAATTGTTTGGTTGTCAAATGTTAGAGTTGTATTATTAAATAGAGTTCGGTGTCTAGCAGGACCGATAATCAGCATTTCCGTTTTTTTGGCGTTGAGTTGCAAAAAGTTATATATATATATATACATACCCTGCTCAAAGTTATTTTCTGGGCAAAGATTATAAGGGACAAAAAGTAAGCAAAAATGTATCCTAAAATTAGAACCTCACTTTGTGGAAAATGATGTGTTCTGTGAAGAGTGACTGTAATCAGCACATTGGAGAGCGGGGAGAATAATTATGCGGCACAATTGGGGATAGCCTTAGAGACAAAGACGGCTCATATTAATGACATTCTAGTGCAGTAAGAATCTTCAGAACAAGTAGTTGTCATTCTCCATGCC
Source organism: Nerophis ophidion (assembly GCF_033978795.1). Taxonomy (NCBI): domain Eukaryota; kingdom Metazoa; phylum Chordata; class Actinopteri; order Syngnathiformes; family Syngnathidae; genus Nerophis; species Nerophis ophidion. Next base: position 7,022,763 of record NC_084630.1, on the reverse strand, counting down.
TGACTGCAGTTATTTTTTTTTAGCAAATTAGTTTATCGCATTAAATGAATGTGCAATTAAACGTGAAGATGGAATGCCATTTGTATCGTGTGTGAAAAAGAATACATCAAACTAAATAGGACACTAATCCACTGCTATCAATTTACTGGCATCAGCAATTAGACTGGTGACGTTACAGACACAAATCAATCTCTTCTCTGTCTGCTTTTGTCTTCCTGCACACTCCGGTCTCCTCTCCGTTTGGTTTACCTTTTGCATGTGCCTGAGGGTTAGCTCGAAAACTCTTTTTTTTCCCCTTCATTTTAGTAACGCTGCTGCACCTACCGGAAGTCCGTTAGGACTTGTTAGGGCAGAGTTCGGGGAACCTTTTTGGCTGATAGAGCCATGAAAGCCAAATAATTAGGGTCCGCCCTGCCTATGGCAAAGGACTCCACAGGAGTCCTTTGCCATAGGCAAGGACCATATTGAAACTCGTCCGTTTTATTATTATTCTTTCTTTCTTCCGCACCGATACTCGCCTATGCGCTGTATTTTGACCCACTGACCATGCTTCAAAACTCACCAAATTTGACACACACGTCGGTCAGGAATTTCTTCCCAACATATTAGGGAGCCAAACCACAAAAATCAAAATTGCGCGCTAGCGCCCCCTAGGAAAAGACAAAAAATGGACTGCTTGCAAGGCAAAAAATGCCTTTTTTGCCTCTTTGAACTGATATTTGACCCCCTTAAAATGCTTCAAAGTGCAAGTTAAAGCTATACTATGCCAAGCGAAAGCCATTTATCAACAACATCCAGAAACGCCAATCTGTAATTTGACCCCCTTACCATGCTTCAAAACTCACCAAATTTTACACACACATCAGGACTGGTGAAAATTGCCATCCAATAAAAAAACAAACCCCAACAATGACAATTGGGTTCTAGCGTCCCCTAAGAAAAAAAACTGACAAAACTGCTTGTAAATTCTGTTAGGAATGTCGTAGAGTGATGAAACAAAAACTTCTATGTAGGTCTGACTAAGATCGGGACTCGGGACACGGCGGCAGCGGCCAAAGGCGGACCCGACCAACGCTGCTTGCAGCTTTAATTTAAAATGTATTTCCTGAGAGCCACTGAATACAACTGTCAGGTTCAAACACTGATGACATCTATTAAACAGACAAGAAGCAAGGAATTAAACAGAGACAGGATTCAATTTAGCTCAATGAGAAGAAACACGTAGACCCTTGTCGCCCCACACTCGGACAAGATAATTCTATGCCTCCTCTTTTATTTGGACTTTCCCTGATTACAACAACTAAATGCGTGCATCTCTTATTCTTTTTAATAACATTGTTATTCTGAAGGTAACCAATAATAAATAAAATACTTTTAATGCAACTTCTTGAACAGGTGTGATAGAAACTGATGGATGGATTAAAATGCATGAGAATGTTTTACATTTTGAACATTATTTTTAACACTTTGATTACCAGCGGAATTATTAATTACTTATCGTGTTAAGCAATGTCAGCCAGGTGCGGTCCTCAAAAGAGCCACATTTGGCTCGAGAGCCCTAGGTTCCCTACCACTGTGGTAGGGGAATCGTACCTTTCACTGTGAAAAAGACTGATCCACAGCATGAGGTCTAAGAGGTTCTTGTATTGCCTCTTGATACCTCTTTTTGATTGATTGATTGGAATTTGTATTAGTAGATTGCACAGTCCAGTACTTATACCGTACTATGGACCACTAAATGGTAACACCCGAATACATTTTTCAAAACGTTTAAAGGGGAACACTATCACCAGACCTATGTAAGCGTCAATATATACCTTGATGTTGCAGAAAAAAGACCATATGATTTTTTAACCGATTTCCGAACTCTAAAAGGGTGAATTTGGCGATTGAAACACATTTCAATTGTTCGCTGTCGTAGCAATGACCTTTCACCCGTGACGTCACAACAGGAAACAATCTGCCATTTTCCGAAACACATTACACACACCAAGTCAAATCAGCTGTGCTATTTTCCGTTTTTTCGACTGCTTTCCGTACTTTGGAGACATTATGTTTCGTCGGTGTGTTGTCGGAGGGTGTAACAACACGAACAGGGACGGATTCAAGTTGATTTACGTGTAGTGTGCTAATCAGACCTATCAATAGTCACGGCATGCTAATCGATGCTAACATGCCATTTAGGCTAGCTGTATGTTCATAGTAGGCCTCATTTGTAGCTATATTTGCATCCAGCCTTTCCCTCCACCCACATTTAGTGCCAAACAAACACATACCAATCGACGGATTCAAGTTGCACCAGTGGTTAAAAGATGCGAAAGTCCCTCGCACACTTTACCGACGATAGCAATGCTACGACACAGACGCCAAGAATGTGTGGATATCCTCCGACACATGCATTTCCAACGATGAAGTCAACAAAATCACAAAGGTGAGTTTTGTTGATGTTATTGAATTATGTGCTAATCAGAGATATTTGCTCACGGCATGACTGTCAGCTAATCGATGCTACCATGCTATTTAGGCTAGCTGTATGTACATCACTATGCCTCATTAGTAGCTATATATTTGCATCCAGCCTTTCTCTCCACCCACATTTAATGCCAAACAAACACATACCAATCGTTAGTTAGAAGGGGATCGCCAAATTCGTCCTTGCTTCCTCCCGTTCCGCTGTCTGTCGTGATATGGCGCAATAGCTTCAGTTTCTTCTTCTTCAATTTCGTTTTCACTATCTGCCTCCACAGTCCAACCATCCGTTTCTATACATGCGTAATCTGTTGAATCGCTTAAACCGCTGAAATCCGAATCTGAATCCGAGCTAATTTCGCTATGTCTTTCTGTTCTATCTGCCATGTTTGTTTGTATTGGCGTCACGCAGTGACGTCACAGGAAAATGGACGGGTGGATATAGCGATGGTGAAAATCAAGCACTTCGAAGACGTTTTTCGGGATATTGCGTGATGGGTAAAATTTGCAGCATCGCGTGGACATCGGGGGTGGTACCTCTGGATTGGCAGACCGGGGTGGTGGTTCCTCTCTTTAAGAAGGGGGACCGGAGGGTGTGTTCCAACTATCGTGGGATCACACTCCTCAGCCTTCCTGGTGAGGTTTATTCAGGTGTACTGGAGAGGAGGCTACGCCGGATAGTCAAACCTCGGATTCAGGAGGAACAGTGTGGTTTTCGTCCTGGTCGTGGAACTGTGGACCAGCTCTATACTCTCGGCAGGGTTCTTGAGGGTGCATGGGAGTTTGCCCAACCAGTCTACATGTGCTTTGTGGACTTGGAGAAGGCATTCGACCGTGTCCCTCGGGAAGTCCTGTGGGGAGTGCTCAGAGAGTATGGGGTATCGGACTGTCTTATTGTGGCGGTCCGCTCCCTGTATGATCAGTGCCAGAGCTTGGTCCGCATTGCCGGCAGTAAGTCAGACACGTTTCCAGTGAGGGTTGGACTCCGCCAAGGCTGTCCTTTGTCACCGATTCTGTTCATAACTTTTATAGACAGAATTTCTAGGCGCAGTCAAGGCGTTGAGGGGTTCCGGTTTGGTGACCGCAGGATTAGGTCTCTGCTTTTTGCAGATGATGTGGTCCTGATGGCTTCATCTGACCGGGATCTTCAGCTCTCGCTGGATCGGTTCGCAGCGAAGTGAAGCGACCGGAATGAGAATCAGCACCTCCAAGTCCGAGTCCATGGTTCTCGCCCGTAAAAAGGGTGGAATGCCATCTCCGGGTCGGGGAGGAGACCCTGCCCCAAGTGGAGGAGTTCAAGTACCTAGGAGTCTTGTTCACGAGTGAGGGAAGAGTGGATCGTGAGATCGACAGGCGGATCGGTGCGGCGTCTTCAGTAAAGCGGACGTTGTACCGATCCGTTGTGGTGAAGAAGGAGCTGAGCCGGAAGGCAAAGCTCTCAATTTACCGGTCGAGCTACGTTCCCATCCTCACCTATGGTCATGAGCTTTGGGTCGTAACCGAAAGGATAAGATCACGGGTACAAGCGGCCGAAATGAGTTTCCTCCGCCGTGTGGCGGGGCTCTCCCTTAGAGATAGGGTGAGAAGCTCTGCCATCCGGGAGGAACTCAAAGTAAAGCCGCTGCTCCTCCACATCGAGAGGAGCCAGATGAGGTGGTTCGGGCATCTGGTCAGGATGCCACCCGAACGCCTCCCTAGGGAGGTGTTTAGGGAGCGTCCAACCAGTAGGAGGCCACGGGGAAGACCCAGGACACGTTGGGAAGACTATGTCTCCTGGCTGGCCTGGGAACGCCTCGGGATCCCCCGGGAAGAGCTAGACGAAGTGGCTGGGGAGAGGGAAGTCTGGGTTTCCCTGCTTAGGCTGCTGCCCCCGCGACCCGACCTCGGATAAGCGGAAGATGATGGATGGATGGATGGATGGGTAAAATTCAGAAAAAAACTTTGAAAAATTAAATAAGCCACTGGGAACTGATTTTTATTGTTTTTAACCCTTCTGAAATTGTGTTAATGTTCCCCTCTAAGTAAATCAATTCATAGTGCTACAACCTTTAAAGTGCGCTTCTACTCTGACAATATTAGCACTTATTTCATAGTTCTTAACCTAAATATTCTAAAATTCTCCCCCAAAATAATGGAAAACAAGCCTACAATAATTCCTGTGTCTGAGTTTTTGCACATTATTTGAACGCTCGCTTTTAGCTCCTGTTAAAGACTCTACCACATTCTTCTATTGACCAGTCAGAGGTCAGGTCTTGTGAATTATTTAACAAGCATTTATTAACACAGGTCACAGGTAAACGTTACAGCCTTCGTCTCACTCCGGCAGAAGGCACGTTGATTGCGTACCTAAGCGGGTGCCTCCACAATTTCCGAGTCTCTGTCAATTGTAAGCTCCGACGAAAAATTATTCGCTCTTTTAACAAGCTGCGGTCTAAGCTATGGTCAACAAGTCCTTACGAAGGGGGCCGAGTCCAAGGGTGAAGAGAGAGATGCTTGAGGTGCTCTCGATGAGGTTATTCTTTTCAAGGTAAAGACAGCCCGAGGTCACATTCCAACTAGACCGGGGGTGTCCAAAGTGCGGCCCGGGGGCCATTTGCAGCCAGCAGGTATTTTTTTTTACTTAAAATGATGACAGATGTCTGTAATTTTCATCATAGGTACACTTCAACTGTGAGAGACTGAATGTGAAAAAAAAAATCCAGGAATTCACATTGTAGAAATTTTAAAGAATTTATTCATAAATTATGGTGGAAAACAAGTATTTAGTCAACCATTCAAAGCTCTCACTGATAGAAGGAGGTTTTGGCTCAAAATCTCACGATACATGGCCCGATTCATTATTTCCTTAACACGGATCAATCGTCCTGTCTCCTTAGCAGAAAAAACAGCCCCAAAACATGATGTTTCCACCCCCATGCTTCACAGTAGGTATGGTGTTTTTTACAAAGAGAAGGGAATTATAATTTAAGAGGAGAACTACTTTTTAAGATCCAATATTGTAGAACAACGCAGAAACGAATGAGTATAACAATAGCAGGGGTTAAAATATGGAACTGTTTAAAGGATGAAATAAAACACAGCACCAACATAGACCAGTTTAAAAAGCTTTTTAAATCATTTATCATTAGTAAATATAAGAAAGAAGAGCAAACATTGTTTTAGAAAGACAATAATATATAATATGTTTATAAATACAATTTATGATTTCATAATTATACATAGGTTATATTCAAATGTATATATTACCACTTTATATGGAATTTAAATGAATTGTGTATATATATATATATATATAAGTGTACAAATGTATATGTTTGATTTAAATGTTAAACTGTGTATATGAGACGTGTGCTACATATATGTTGCTTATATATTTGTTTAAAAAAAAAAGTAATATAAGTGAAGCATGTTTTAGATTTTATATATTTTGATCCTTGTTCTTGTTGTGATGGGGTAGGTTTATATAAGCGTTGCTTCAACCTACACCCTTTCGGCTCAATCATTGCTCAAATGAGTGTTTTTTTTTTCTTTTCTTGTTGTTGTTCTTTGTTTTATGTGAAGATTGCTGAAATAAAATACATTGATTGATTGATTGATTGATTGTTCTTGGGATGCAACTCGGTATTCTTCATCCTCCAAACACGAGGAGTTGAGTTTATACCAAAATGGATACATGGATGATACAGCAGAGGATTGGGAGAATGTCATGTGGTCGGATGAAACCAAAATAGAACTTTTTGGTATAAACTCAACTCGTCGTGTTTGGAGGAAGAAGAATACTGAGTTGCATCCCAAGATCACCATACCTACTGTGAAGCATGGGGGTGGAAACATCATGCTTTGGGGATGTTTTTCTGCTAAGTGGACAGGACGATTGATCCGTGTTAAGGAAAGAATGAATGGGGCCATGTATCGTGAGATTTTGAGCCAAAATCTCCTTCCATCAGTGAGAGCTTTGAATGGTTGACCAAACACTTACCTTCCACCTTAATTTACAAATAAATTATTTAAAATTCCTACAATTTGAATGCCTGGATTTTTTTTCACATTCTGTCTCTCACAGTTGAAGTGTACCTATGATGAACATTACAGACCTCTGTCATCATTTTAAGTGGGAGAACCTGGGCAATCGGTGGCTGACTAAATACTTTTTGCCCCACTGTACTTCTAAATCACTAATCCTCGCCACCATGGCGACGAATAAAGTATGTTGCTTACATGTATCCTCCCTGCAGGACGAGGAAGAGCTCAACATGCTTCTTTACACCGTTGCATCAAAATGTAAACAAACCCCATTGGTGGGAAAACACACAGTGGGCAGAAGTACTGTCTCCATTTATATCCCAGGTACCTGCACTATCCACGGGTCTTGTGATATTTCCACACTTCTCTCTTTTTCGGCAAAGCGTGACAGGAGAAGCGGTATGCACTTGCAAAGAGGCTTATTCCAAGAAGGCATTCACTGACATTAAGACAAAATAAGATTTATCGACCCTATAAGATTATGGGTTTTTTTCCGGCACCTATGGGAATGAGAGAATTTGAGGCACATGGGATGAGATAGAAAGGCTGCAGGTGCGCAAAGTTAGGGATGACAAATGGTCATTCCGTTACGGATCCTCAAAGGTAGCAACACACCTGGTCACCTTGCAATTTGAGGAAACATCTCTGAAATAAATTCAGTTAAGATTATTTGTTCCTTGAAATCCCTAAAGAAGATGACTTTAACTACCCTCTGATTTTTGCTGTATACTTTTTGTATGTCTTTTCACACCTTTTGAAAGTTCCATCCATCCATCCATCTTTTCCCGCTTATCCGAGGTCAGGTCGCGGGGGCAGCAGCCTAAGCTGGGAAGGCCAGATTTTCCTCTCCCCAGCCACTTCATCCAGCTCTTCTCGGGGGATCCCTAGGCATTCCCATGCCAGCCGGGAGACATAGTCTTCCCAATGTGTCCTGGGTCTTCCCTGTGGCCTCATACCAGTCGGACATGCCCTAAATACCTCCCTAGGGAGGCGACCAGATGCCCCAGAATTTTCATTTCGACCGCTTGTACCCGTGATCTTGTCCTTTCGGTCATAACCCAAAACTCCTGACCATAGGTGAGGATGGGAACTTAGATCGACCGGTAAATTGAGAGCTTTGCCTTCCGGCTCAGCTCCTTCTTCACCACAACGGATCGATACAGCGTCTGCATTACTGAAGACGTTGCACCGATCCGCCTGTCGATTTCACGATCCACTCTTCCCTCACTCGTGAACAAGACTCCGAGGTACTTGAACTCCTCCACTTGGGGCTGGGTCTCCTCCCCAACTCGGAGATGGCACTCCACCCTTTTCCGGGCGAGAACCATGGACTCGGACTTAGATAATATTAATAACAATAGATTGTATTTATAAAAAGCACTTTACATTGGGCAAACAACCTCAAAGTGTTACAGTGTATTAAAAATTTAAACAATTAAAAATAATAATAATACAAATACAAAAACTATAAAAGCCTAATAGCTAGAACTAGTATGCATTTATCTATAAAAATGCTTTTTTAAAAAGAAGGGTTTTCAAGCCTTTTTTAAAAGTCTCCACAGTCTGAGGTGCCCTCAGGTGGTCAGGGAAAGCCTTTCACAGAATGGGGTGCTGATTATTATCCCAGTCGCTTCACACTCGGCTGCGAACCGATCCAGTGAGAACTGAAGATCCTGACCACATCATCTGCAAAAAGCAGAGACCTAATCCTGCAGCCACCAAACCGGATCCCCTTAACGCCCTGACTGCGCCTAGTAATTCTGTCCATAAAAGTTTTTTTTTTTTTTTTTTTTTTTAAATGCCACTTTGTGAAGTGTGTTGTGTTCTGAGTTTTCATGGCACAGGTGGTACTGACAGCATACACACACTCGAAACCAGGAATTACCAGTCACAGTGAAAGCAGCATTGACTTGTCTAAGAAGGGGATCATCTGGCCGATCATTTAGACGCCCACAATATGCTCGGAACAAAAAACTGATAAGATCTACTGTATATTTTAACTGTGTATCAATTAAACAAAAATGTGACTACAGGTGCATTCAAAGCAAATAGGAATATGCGCTCAAAAATGGCATCAGTAAGTAAAAACCAAACGTTAGTTGCAGGTGACTTTAATATCTCATTTTACTGTCAATATCAAAGCGAGACCAAACCAGCGAGATTTTTTAATTGACTTCATTTCTGGAACAACTTTATGATTACATTTTATTGCACAGCATGCGCTGGAGCTTTTATTTCCCCATTAAACTGATCATTGCACAGCTGCAAGGAAATTGTGTTTCTTTATAATAATTCCCCTCTGGACATTGTGGAAATGTTTGTTAAAAAGTGGGTTTTTAGATGTCATGCAACTTTTTGACCGATTCACTACATTCAGTTGAAGGTACCTTTTGCCTTTGTACACAGTTTTTTGGTCCTGAAACATTTTTGCAGGGGTTGACATAGAGATGACGTTCGCATTCAAACGCTACCACAATGAATAATTGCTAAAGTTTTGACATTCAACTTAATATATATATATATATATATATATATATATATATATATATATATATATATATATATATATATATATATATATATATATATATATATATATATATATATATATATATATTAATTGGATTATCCAGAAAATAGTGCTCGATACCGTGGTAGAGCGCAATATGTATGTGGGGAAAAAAATACAAAACTACTTCATCTCTACAGAACTGTTTCATGAGGGGTTCCCTCACATCTCCTGATGATTGAGGGAACCCCTCATGAAACAGTTCTGTAGAGATGAAGTAGTTTTGTGTGTGGGAAAAATCACAAAACTACTTTATCTCTACAGAACTGTTTCATGAGGGGTTCCCTCACATCTCCTGATGATTGAGGGAACCCCTCATGAAACAGTTCTGTAGAGATGAAGTAGTTTTGTGTGTGGGAAAAATCACAAAACTACTTCATCTCTACAGAACTGTTTCATGAGGGGTTCCCTCAAATCTCCTGATGATTGAGGGAACCCCTCATGAAACAGTTCTGTAGAGATGAAGTAGTCTTGTATGTGGGAAAAATCACAAAACTACTTTATCTCTACAGAACTGTTTCATGAGGGGTTCCCTCAAATCTCCTGATGATTGAGGGAACCTCTCATGAAACAGTTCTGTAGAGATGAAGTAGTTTTGTGTGTGGGAAAAATCACAAAACTATTTCATCTCTACAGAACTGTTTCATGAGGGGTTCCCTCAAATCTCCAGATGATTGAGGGAACCCCTCATGAAACAGTTCTGTAGAGATGAAGTAGTCTTGTATGTGGGAAAAATCACAAAACTACTTTATCTCTACAGAACTGTTTCATGAGGGGTTCCCTCACATCTCTTGATGATTGAGGGAAACCCTCATGAAACAGTTCTGTAGAGATGAAGTAGTTTTGTGTGTGGGAAAAATCACAAAACTACTTCATCTCTACAGAACTGTTTCATGAGGGGTTCCCTCAAATCTCCTGATGATTGAGGGAACCCCTCATGAAACAGTTCTGTAGAGATGAAGTAGTCTTGTATGTGGGAAAAATCACAACACTACTTTATCTCTACAGAACTGTTTCATGAGGGGTTCCCTCAAATCTCCTGATGATTGAGGGAACCCCTCATGAAACAGTTCTGTAGAGATGAAGTAGTTTTGTGATTTTTCCCACACACATATATATATATATATATACAAAGTACAGGCCAAAAGTTTGTACACACCTTCTCATTTCAATGAATTTCTTTATTTTCATGACTACTTTCATTGTAGATTGTCACTGAAGGCATCAAAAGTGTGACACCTGTGAACTGAAAACCATTTCAGTTGACTACCTCTTCAGATTGTTTTCTTTGTCTTACTTTAACCAAAAATAGAACAAACACATTCTGAAAATATTACGATAAAAATATAGAAACAAAAAATACCAGCAGCAGTAAAGTTTAGATCCACGAAGGAAAAAAGATTTCGAATGAATGTTTATAACTGAATACATTTACAGATGCATAAACATGTGTTTTCTTTTCTATTTTTTTAAATAAATTAAGTAACGTTTATGACAACGTTTTTCCAAAAAACAATATAAAATGTGAGATATAAACAGGATACTGCATACATTTATCATTTGTTTTCAAAACGGTTACAAAAAAAGTGGCACCCCAAAAATGGACTGTGAGACCCCATTTTTATGACTCGATGGGGTCCCTGGGACCCCATTTTGAAAATTCCTCGTGCCAACACTGATGGAATATTGGTGCGTGCAAAACAGCAGCAGGCGGCTGTTGCCTGCGGGCCCGTTCTAATACCAATCAAATATCATCCCGGGGGGTGGGGGGCATGGACTTTGACACCCCTGGTTAATAAGTTTCTCTCTGTTTTGGCAAACACACTGAGTCTTGTTTGTATTTGCTACAAATTGAGTTAACAAACTTGGTAATTGTTGGGGTTGTTACATCTCATTTAGTAGTCGATTTTAATAATCAGGTGATTGTATGCAGAACTCTGGTGCCAGCGACTCTCACGGGGTTTTGCACAGGCAAATAGATATTATTGGGGGGGCTTGAGCAAACACTTGTCCCCTATAGGGGCATGGCAGAAAATAATTGAAAACCACAGGCGTGGATTATCTGCTCACACTTAGTCAAATCCTGCAAAACAGACACGCGGTGCGGATGGTAATGACCCAAAACAACTTAAATCTGTTTGAAAGCAAATTAATTTAATAGTATTAAATTGAGTATGCCAAAGTGAAGGCAATGAGACTCGCCACAAAGTAGGAAGTCAAGATGGCTGCAGTGAAGATACTCTATATTGCCAAAAGTATTTAGCCTCCCTTCCAAATGATCAGAATCAGGTGTCCTAGTCACTTGGCCCGGTCACAGGTGTATAAAATCAAGCACTTAGGCATGGGGTGTCAAATATGGACTTGGACTTGGATTGAGTCTTCTTTGCAAAGGATAGTTGGGACGAGCCAGGCGTGAACGTGAGTACATTTGTATTTATATTCTAACAAAACTACAAAAAGGCAAACAGAGGGCGCGCACAATGGCGGAGAACAAACTTGACTAATGAAAAACAAATGACTGGTATAAAGGCTACAAACTATAAACATGTAACAAAAACACTTGCACTGTGGCATGAATAACCCCAAAAAAAACTTGCACTGAGGAATAAATACAAAACTTACATGGCGTGGACAAAATTAACAGCATAGTATGGCATCCTAGGTACTTGAACTCCTCCTAGGAGTCTTGAACTCCTCCTAGGAGTCTTGTTCACGAGTGAGGGAAGAGTGGATCGTGAGATCGACAGGCGGATCGGTGCGGCGTCTTAAGTGATGCGGACGTTGTACCGATCCGTTGTGGTAAAGAAGGAGCTGAGCCGGAAGGCAAAGCTCTCAATTTACCGGTCGATCTACGTTCCCATCCTCACCTATGGTCATGAGCTTTGGGTCATGACCGAAAGGATAAGATCACGGGTACAAGCGGCCGAAATGAGTTTCCTCCGCCGTGTGGCGGGGCTCTCCCTTAGAGATAGGGTGAGAAGCTCTGCCATCCGGGAGGAACTCAAAGTAAAGCCGCGGCTCCTTCACATCGAGAGGAGCCAGATGAGGTGGTTCGGGCATCTGGTCAGGATGCCACCCGAACGCCTCCCTAGGGAGGTGTTTAGGGCACGTCCAACCGGTAGGAGGCCACGGGGAAGACCCAGGACACGTTGGGAAGACTATGTCTCCCGGCTGGCCTGGGAACGCCTCGGGATCCCCCGGGAAGAGCTAGACGAAGTGGCTGGGGAGAGGGAAGTCTGGGTTTCCCTGCTTAGGCTGTTGCCCCCGCGACCCGAACTCGGATAAGCGGAAGATGATGATGGATGGAGCATGGCATCCAGCAAATAGGGTACATGGAGGTGACTAGGTAGGTATGTAGAAATGTGGGAAGTTGCCAGGCTGACTACCTGGTAACTGTGGCTTAAATAATAACTGTGATCATTGCAAACAGGTGTGAGGGCTGAGGACAGTGGCGTGACTTGAGGGCAAGGTGAAAATCAATGCGTTGGCATGGAGACGAAAACAAACCGACAAGTGCAAAACCGAACTGAGTGTCCAAAAAAACAAAACATAACGTGACCGAAACAAAACATGATCCATAGGCGTGACATGGAGACTGTTTCTACAAACATTTGTGAAAGAATGATAAATATTCCACCTGGCAATCTGATGGACTAGCCGGGCTTTGAAGAACTGCACATTTCAGACAGCATTCTGCAGTGTGTGAAATTTGGTGGAAGAGGAACTATGGTGTAGGGGTGGTTTTTCAGGAGTTGGGCTTGGTCCCTTAGTTCCAGTGAAAGGAACTTTGAATGCTCCGGTATACACAAAACTTTTTGGACGATTCCATGCTCCCTACCTTGTGGGAGCATGACTGGGCACCAGTGCACAAAGCAAAGTCCATAAAGACATGGATGACAGAGTCTGGTGTGAGTGAACTTGACTGGTTTGCACAGAGTCCTGACCTGAACCCGATAGAACACCTTTGGGATGATTTAGAATGGGGACCGAGAGCCAGTGTCAGTGTGTGACCTCACCAATGCGCTTTTGAAACAATGGTGGAAAATTCCTATAAACAAACTCCGCAACCTTGTGGGCAGCCTTCCCAGAAATGTTGAAGCTGTATTAGCTGCAAAATGGTGGACCGATGTCATATTGAACCCTATGGGTTAGGAATGGGATGACACTTCAAGTTTATGTGTGAGTTAAGGCAGGTGGCCAAATACTTTTGGCAATATAGCAGATGCCAAGGCATTGGGAGTCAGAATGTGGTTTGGCTAATATAATATCATCTTAAATGTCCTGAAATTGACTCAGATTTTTGTGTTGATAAATGTTAGTTGATGTGGATGAAGATGTATGTCAGTGGGTTTTCTCCAGGGAGCTGGTGTGATGGTGTCTTCTATCTGGAGCTTGTTAAGGCTCAGATTGCTCCCTAATCAAAACACTGGCGTTGCGGTGCAGCCAGCTACACAAAGCAACACAGTGGCACAAACAGTTGTTGTATACACAATTTTTGCCTCTTCTGGGAGCCGCTATTATGTCATATTACAGGTAATGAATCAGACCATATGTTGCCAGTCCGTGTGAAAATGATACAGTAGCAACTGGAGCCTTTTACTCCGACACTTTTTTATAGCTTTTTTTTTTTGTTTTGTTTAACCAGGGCTTGACATTTGTGGCAAAAATAATAATCACAATTATTTTGATGATATCATCATTACAATAATTACACGATTACAGATTAATATAAAAAACATGAGTATTCATTTTACCCCCAAAACTCAACTTTAAATATCAATCATGTATTACATACTTTGTATTACCTTTTGCACTATATTAATTCATATTATTTTGTGTTGTCAACTTTTTACTTTTTTAAAATTATTATTATATTATGGCATTGCCTGAAATAAATACATGAGAAAAAAAATGTATATATGTATATATATATATATATATATATAGATGTCTATTTCTGGTCTTGTCATCCTCATCCTGTCAGAAGGGTGACACGGCAGTGCGGCTGGATCAAAAAAGACGTCCTGAAACAATCAATCAATCAATCAATGTTTACTTATATAGCCCTAAATCACTAGTGTCTCAAAGGGCTGCACAAACCACTACGACATCCTCGGTAGGAAAACTCACACCCAGTGGGACATTGGTGACAATAATGACCCAGTGGGACGTCGGTGACAATGATGACTATGAGAACCTTAGAGAGGAGGAAAGCAATGGATGTCGAGCGGATCTAACATGATACTGTGAAAGTTCAATCCACAATGGATACAACACAGTCGCGAGAGTCCAGTCCAAAGAGGATCCAAGACACAGCAGCGAGAGTCCCGTTCACAGCGGAGCCAGCAGGAAACCATCCCAAGCGTAGGCGGACCAGCAGCGCAGAGATGTCCCCAGCCGATACACAGGCGAGCAGTACATGGCCACCGGATCGGACCGGACCCCCTCCACACGGGAGAGTGGGACATAGAAGAAAAAGAAAAGAAACGGCAGATCAACTGGTCTAAAAAGGGAGTCTATTTAAAGGCTAGAGTATACAAATGAGTTTTAAGGTGAGACTTAAATGCTTCTACCGAGGTGGCATTGCGAACTGTTACCGGGAGGGTATTCCAGAGTACTGGAGCCCGAACGGAAAATGCTCTATAGCCCGCAGACTTTTTTTGGGCTTTGGGAATCACTAATAAGCCGGAGTCCTTTGAACGCAGATTTCTTGCCGGGACATATGGTACAATACAATCAGCAAGATAGGATGGAGCTAGACCGTGTAGTATTTTATACGTAAGTAGTAAAACCTTAAAGTCACATCTTAAGTGCACAGGAAGCCAGTGCAGGTGAGCCAGTACAGGCGTAATGTGATCAAACTTTCTTGTTCTTGTCAAAAGTCTAGCAGCCGCATTTTGTACCAACTGTAATCTTTTAATGCTAGACATGGGGAGACCCGAAAATAATACGTTACAGTAGTCGAGGCGAGACGTAACAAACGCATGGATAATGATCTCAGCGTCTTTAGTGGACAGAATGGAGCGAATTTTAGCGATATTACGGAGATGAAAGAAGGCCGTTTTAGTAACGCTTTTAATGTGTGCCTCAAAGGAGAGAGTTGGGTCGAAGATAACACCCAGATTCTTTACCGTGTCGCCTTGTTTAATTGTTTGGTTGTCCAATGTTAGAGTTGTATTATTAAATAGAGTTCGGTGTCTAGCAGGACCGATAATCAGCATTTCCGTTTTTTTGGCGTTGAGTTGCAAAAAGTTAGCGGACATCCATTGTTTAATTTCATTAAGACATGCCTCCAGCTGACTACAAAACTTGCTTTATTACAAGTGAGCGTCATTATACAGGACTGCAGATCCTAAAGGTAGTCAGCTCAAGAAAATGAGGCACTGCTAACTTGGAGGAGCCGAACCACAGTCCTATATTCCTTCTTTCTTTGTTTAGGTGTGTGTTAATAATTAACCATGTAAGGAGATGCTCATGTGGAAGTGACCGGAAAACAACCTATGTTTGTTGTAACTTAAATGTTGACGTGATGATAGACATGTAGTCTCTTCTCCAGGATAGAGCTATCACTTTTGCATTCCAAAGTCTGAATTTGTTGCCTCTTTTCGAGACAGAGTTAACCCGGTCCACATGCGAATGTCCAACTAAGGCTCCTTAATTGTTTACGGGTTTCAACCATTATTTACTTAAACCTGGTAATTTGCGTTTTCCACGTTGAATATAAACATTTATCATATGTAGAAAATAATGTCAATTAATTAATTCACTTCAATAGCAACAGCAATAACAATAGTAAATAGCAACATATAAAAAAAAACAATACAGTTATTTTTTTCCCAGTTTTTTTACCAAAGTCGTACTAAAACATTTTGATAGATTTTTGAGAATCCTGCATAATGCTCTATATTGTCAATGGAACATGTACATTGTTGTTGTTGTTTACTTGAGTCATATTGCAGTCTACACGTATCTCTTATGTACATCAGAGCTACTTGTAAAACCTCTACGTGGTCGGTAAGCACAACCAAAATTAGTCCGTACATTAGACACACCGGGTTATAAGGAGCACTCTCGAGTTTTGAGAAAATGAAAGGATTTTAAGTGCGCCTTATAGTCCGAAAATAATAGTAATTCATTATTTTATTCATGGTATTTTATTCTGGCTTGTCCCAAATTTTATTTGATTGCAATTTTATATTGTTTATCCTTTTTAAGCAGAACTTTGAGTACATTAACAATTTTACAATCTTACCAATTTTTGTAATGCTTGCTTTGCAGTATGTCTTTTGTATTGCATGTCTAAGATTTTAATTTTTGCAGAATTTTTTAGTGCTAGCTGCAAATTGTTTTTACCTCCAGGTACTAATAAAGTATCCGAACCTAACCATCTACTTGCTCACTATCCGTTTGTTTATGCATAAACTAGCTTGAAACCAGTTTATAAAACACATTTTAATTAGATCGTGTTCAAATATTAAAAAATTGGATAAACATGTCTGGATTATGCATTTTCAAAGTAGATTCCCTTTTGCATGTATATTTTTTGATCAAGCTATCATATACAATAGTCTCTGGAGCATCATAGTGACACTCTTACTAACATTCACAAACAAAGAAGACAACCGCCGAGGTTTTACAACAAACAGGGATACAAATTGAAGATAAACACAGTAAAATATAGTTTATCATGAATTGATTCACGTGGACCCCGACATAAAAAAGTTGAAAAACGTATTCGAGTGTTACCATTTAGTGGTCAATTGTACGGAATATGTACTTAACTGTGCAATCTACTAATAGAAGTTTCAATCAATCAATCAATCAATCAAAGTTTATCACCCACAGTGTACAGCATTTAGTTATCATTCCGATTGAAACGAACAGTGACTGTGATAATAGAAAAAAATACTTTATTTTGAAGAAAAAATGACTAATTTAGTGCATGCAAACATATTTAAAGATGTGTTTTTCTTGGGTTTTCTACTGATTTACCTCAATATGAGTCTGGACACTGAAGATGAGCCAAACACACACAGATGCTACAGTATTTGGAAATGAGAGACCCTGAAAGCCCTGAACAGTCAGCACTTGTTAGCTATAAGTAATTAATCATGGAGATTACCTCCTCTTCTCTCACCACAGAGACAGCCTGATCATCCTTTGCTTTGGTATTTTGAAGTCTCAGCATCGTGTTATGCGCTGCAATAGAGACGGCACTAGAATGGTTAAGTAAAAGATACATTTTGTTAACATACTGTGATTCTGTGTATTTTGCATACTGGTTAAATATTCATTATGTGGATTATAATGTTTTCAACCCCTCCAAATTTGGTAATAAACTACAAATAAGATGCACGTTGAAATCATACAGAAAGTGTTTAATAAGTAGAATACTAACAGTGTAAATACTTTGTAAAGCTCAACATAAGACATGTATTTAGCTTCATGGCAAAGACTACTCCCAGACCTGGCAACAAATCGTACTAATGCAATTTAAAGTCTTGGAAACGGCATGCAAAGTATTTTATATAATACTCACAAATGAGAAATTGAATAACAAAAGACGATCTAACTACTGGACAGCACAGTTACCATAATCAGTACATTTTTAAGTGGTATAAAAAAAACTTTTATTATTAAACAATTAAAATGTATTGATACACACACAAAAAAAAATTGGAACCGCTGAGGGGACAGCCTTGCTCAATGTCCTTCGGGCAAACTTCTACCATTTGAAGATAGCTCCTGACGTAACTAAGGCAAAGTACGTCACAAAAGTTTTAAAACTATCGATGCCTTGCTTGGAGCAAATTTGGAAAAAGGCAAGCATGTTTGATAAATATATCACCCATGCCTCGATGGTTTGATTTTCAAATTTTCGGGATGCAAATACAAAACCCAAAACTGAATAGACTTCAAAGACAAGATAATTAATGTTCAAAGTGTCAGGGGTATTTGTTGTTAACGAACCCCATGATGCAGAGATGGAGGCAGGCATGGTATATGAAAACCTGATTTAATTAAAACTACACAAGAACAAAAAAAAAGTCACGCACGTGGGCGGACTAACAAACTAAGAGAGCTAGCACTGGGAGCTGGAAAAATAAAAAGGAACTTTAGCATGGAAGCTAGATGATAACAAACATAAAAACTGGAAATAGTTAATGGCTAACAAAAACAGCTTACCGCTATGACGACCAGGACAAGATCTAGCACGACAGGTAATAGCTGAAATGATGCCAGACACGACAGGTAGCAAAGACACAAGAGTGACATGTGGCAACGACAATTCACGTCCGAATGACAATACAATACAATGATCCAGCAACTGACACAAAACAAAGCTGGTACAAATAGGAGCGGGCTGATTGGCGACGGGTGTGGCCAAGTGCCAATCAGCCGCAGCTGAGGAGGAACACAGCACTCAGGGAACAAAACAGGAAGCTGACAAAATAAGAGCACTAGACAGGAACTAAAGACAGGAGATACTAAACACAGAGGAAACTGACAAATGCAGACGAAAAAAAAACAAAACATAGACAAACTGTCTGGGGAAAGCCTGACACAAACTGGGAAACGTTGTAAATATTAGCACATTTGGAATTTGATGCCTGCAACATGTTTCAAAAAAGCCGGCACTAGTGGCAAAAAAGACTGAGATAGTTGAGGAATGCTCATCAACATCCCACAGGTGAACAGGCTACTCGGGTACACGTGGGTGCCATGACTGGGTAAAAAAAGCGGCTTGTATGAAATGCTTAGTCATTCACAAACAAGGATGGGGCGAGGGTCACCACTTTGTGAACAAATGCGTGAACAAATTGTCGAAGAGCTTAAGAACAATATTTTTTCAATGAGCTGTTGGAAGGAATTTAGGGATTTCACCATTTATGGTCCGTAATATCATTAAAAGGTTCAGAGAATCTGGAGAAATCACTGCATATAAGCAATAATATTACGGACATTTAATCCCTTAGGCGGTACTGCATCAAAAAGTGACATCTGTGTGTAACGGATATCACCACATGGGCTCAGGAACACATCAGAAAAACAGTGTCAGTAACTACAGTTTGTCGCTACATCTGTAAGTGCAGGTTAAAACTCTACTATGCGAAGCGAAAGCCATTTATCAACAACACCCCGAAACGCCTCTAGCTTAGGGCCAATTTTAGTGTTGCCAATCAACCTATCCCCAGGTGCATGTCTTTGGAAGTGGGAGGAAGCCGGAGTACCCGGAGGGAACCCACGCATTCACGGGGAGAACATGCAAACTCCACACAGAAATTTCCCGAGCCTGGATTTGAACCCAGGACTGCAGGACCTTCGTATTGTGAGGCAGACGCACTAACCCCTCTGCCAACGTGAAGCCTGTATCAATCAATCAATGTTTATTTATATAGCCCCAAATCACAAATGTCTCAAAGGACTGCACAAATCATTACGACTACAACATCCTCGGAAGAACCCACAAAAGGGCAAGGAAAACTACATCTGTAAGTGCAGGTTAAAACTCTACTATGCGAAGTGAAAGCCATTTATCAACAACACCCCGAAACGCCTCTAGCTTCGCTGGGCCCAAGCTCATCTGAGATGGAGTGATGCGAAGTGTAAAAGTGTTCTGTGGTCTGACGAGGCCACTTTTCAAATTATATTTGGAAACTGTGGACGTTGTTATAGGGGCAAAGTTCAAAAGCCAGCATCTGTGATGGTATGGAGGTGTATTAGTGCCCAAGGCATGGGTAACTTACACATCTGTGAAGGCACCATTAATACTAAAAGGTACATACAGGTTTTGGAGCAACATATGTTGTCATCCAAGCAACATTATCATGGACCCCCCCTGCTTATTACAGCAAGACAATGCCAAGCCACGTGTTACAACAGCATGGCTTCATAGAAAAAGAGTGCAGGTACTAGACTGGCCTGCCTGTAGTCCAGACCTGTCTTCTATTGAAAATGTGTGGCGCAATATGAAGCCTAAAATACCACAAGAGAGACCCTGGACTGTTGAACAACTTAAGCTGTACATCATGTCATGATCCGTGATCAGGATCATGTTTTTGTTATGTTCTGTTAATTTTGGACTCCTGTGTTCGTTACCAGGGTTACTTATTGTTTTCACCTGCCTCTGGTGTTCGGGAGGCTCACCTGTCTCTAATCAGAGGCGTTATTAAAGCCTGCCTTTGCCAGTCAGTCGGCCTGGCGTCATTTGTTTGCCTCATGCCTTGCCACGTAAATCGTGTTAGTTTCATGCCACAGTTCCGTGAGTATTCCTTGTCCAGAGTTTATGCCAAGTATTTGCTTCACGCAGCCTTGTCTACGTAATTGTTGTTTAATTTCATGCCACAGTTTTGTGTGGTTTCCTGTCTATAGTTCTATGTTTCCTGCCCTAAGTTTTTGCCTTCGCTTCTGCATGCGATAGGCACGCTTGCCTTTGTTTTGTAAGTTGGATGATTTTGTATAATTAAATCATGTTTTTACCTGCATGCCTTGTCCGGAGTAGTCCGTTTGCATCCTGGGGAAACAAACCTGGCAGTAAGCTGTAACCCTGCTGTGACACAATCAAGCACGAATGGGAAACAATTCCACCTGAAAAGCTTCAAAAATTGGTCTCCTCAGTTCCCAAACGTTTACTGAGTGTTATTAAAAGGAAAGGCCATGTAACACAGTGGTAAGTAAACATGCCCCTGTGCCAACTTTTTTGCAATGTCTTGCTGCCATTATATCAGTTCATCCATTTCCTACTGCTTATTCCCTTTGGGGTCACGGGGGGCGCTGGCGCCTATCTCAGCTACAATCGGGCAGAAGGCGGCGTACACCCTGGACAAGTCGCCACCTCATCGCAGGGCCAACACAGATAGACAGACAACATTCACACTCACATTCACACACTAGGGCCAATTTAGTGTTGCCAATCAACCTATCCCCAGGTGCATGTCTTTGGAAGTGGGAGGAAGCCGGAGTACCCGGAGGGAACCCACGCATTCACGGGGAGAACATGCAAACTCCACACAGAAAGATCCCGAGCCTGGATTTGAACCCAGGACTGCATGACCTTCGTATTGTGAGGAAGACGCACTAACCCCTCCGCCAACGTGAAGCCTATATCAATCAATGTTTATTTATATAGCCCCAAATCACAAATGTCTCAAAGGACTGCACAAATCATTTCGACTACAACATCCTCGGAAGAACCCACAATAGGGCAAGGAAAACTCACACCCAGTGGGCAAGGGAGAATTCACATCCAGTGGGACGCCAGTGACAATGCTGACTATGAGAAACCTTGGAGAGGACCTCAGATGTGGGCAACCCCCCCCCTCTAGGGGACCGAAAGCAATGGATGTCGAGCGGGTCTAACATGATACTGTGAAAGTTCAATCCATAGTGGCTCCAACACAGTCGCGAGAGTTCAGTTCAAGCGGATCCAAGACAGCAGCGAGAGTCCCGTCCACAGGAGACCATCTCAAGCGGAGGTGGATCAGCAGCGTAGAGATGTCCCCAACCGATACAGGCGAGCGGTCCATCCTGGGTCCCGACGAGCGGTCCATCCTGGGTCTCGACTCTGGACAGCCAGTACTTCATCAATGGTCATCGGACCGGACCCCCTCCACAACGGAGGGGGGGACATAGGAGAAAGAAAAGAAGCGGCAGATCAACTGGTCTAAAAAGGAGGTCTATTTAAAGGCTAGAGTATACAAATGAGTTTTAAGGTGAGACTTAAATGCTTCTACTGAGGTAGCATCTCGAACTGTTACCGGGATGGCATTCCAGAGTACTGGAGCCCGAACGGAAAACGCTCTATAGCCCGCAGACTTGTTTTGGGCTCTAGGAATCACTAATAAGCCGGAGTCTTTTGAACGCAGATTTCTTGCCGGGACATACGGTACAATACAATCGGCAAGATAAGCTGGAGCTAGACCGTGTAGTATTTTATACGTAAGTAATAAAACCTTAAAGTCACATCTTAAGTGCACAGGAAGCTAGTGCAGGTGAGCCAGTACAGGCGTAATGTGATCAAACTTTCTTGTTCTTGTCAAAAGTCTAGCAGCCGCATTTTGTACCAACTGTAATCTTTTGATGCTAGACATGGGGAGACCCGAAAATAATACGTTACAGTAATCGAGACGAGGCGTAACAAACGCATGGATAATGATTTCGGCGTCTTTAGTGGACAGAATGGAGCGAATTTTAGCGATATTACGGAGATGAAAGAAGGCCGTTTATATATATATATATATATATATATATATATATATATATATATATATACATGCAAACATTTCCTAAAATCCTTTCATATGTGATGTTGATGGTTCTAAAAAGTATTTTAACTTTTAGGACAAATCCTTAATGAATGATTATTCATCATTATGATGGACTGCAGCTGGTCGTTTTGTTTTCCCGACAATCATTCTACCAATTATTACAAATAACAATGTGAAAGATCAAGGAATTCAAATCTCAGCGTTTAAAGCACAAAACTATTCATTTCACGGTGGAAAAAAATCCGGTTATTTCCCGCCATTATGGCAATAATGGCGGCGGGGGGGTGTTGTTATTCGGTTTTGTGTGGTGTTGACTGAGGTAGTGGTGAATAGAGGAAGTGGCACACAGGAAATGTTAGAGCTGGGGACTAGAGGGAAAAGAGGATGTAAATGACATGTCTCAAGCTTGCATCAACCTAGATTGTGTTTTCTCCTCACTCTCCTCGCAGCGCCAGATGGCCTTGGTCTTTAATCACGATGTCGCACCGAAGATACGGTGTGTGTGCCTGCGAGCGGACACACGCTGCATGTTTACCTGGCTGGCCCGGCACTGGGAAGGTCCAATTTGAAGCCCCGCTAAGTTTCATGTTTTTACTTGTAAACAAATGGCAATTTGGCAGCAATGGTTTTGTTGATAAGCTGGCAGGTAGGAGGACTGTCGATTTGAAGAGCGGTGTTGTATTGTTTACAGTCTTTCCGACAGGAACGCTGCGTGTTTATTGCCACCAAGACAGTGAGAGTGTATCCATTTTTTTTCCGCCGGGCTTAGAACCAGGGATTAAGGAACCACGCAACAGAGGACGTAAGACGGCTGTTTAATTTACGGGAAACACTCAGGGGAATATGGGCAAGGGAAGTAATTCCGTCATCGTTGCTTGTGCCTGGAGCCACGCAAACAGCCTGCATTAAACAGTGATGCTAAACTTGGAAAATCCTAAAAACCGACAAGCTAGAACAGGGGTAGGGAACCTATGGCTCTGGAGCCAGATGTGACTCTTTTGATGACTGCATCTGTCTCTCAGATAAATCTTAGTTTACATTGCTTAACACGCCAAGTAATGAATCATTACGCTGGTAATCATTACAGTGTTGAAAATAAATATAAAACATTCTTGTGCATTTTAATCCATCCATCCGTTTTACACCGCACCTGTTCAAAAAGTCTTATTAATGGTAAGAAGTATTTTATTTATTATTGGTTGGCTTCGGAATAACAATGTTATTTATTAAAAAGAACAAGACATATTATGCTCTAAAAATGTTTTTTACTTAAAAATGTACTCATTTAGTTGTATTCAGTGTTGAAAAATATTATATGGCTCTCACAAAAATACATTTTAAAATATTTGGCTTTCATGGCTCTCTCAGCCAAAAAGGTTCCCCACCCCTGAGCTAGAACATGGAGGAAAAAACACACAAAGTTTCTAAACATTTAGGACCAGATCTAGGTACATGCGTACTATAACAATGTGACCTCGGACTACGTTAAGGTAATGTGTGGAGTGTATTGTACCATATGTCCCGGCAAGAAATCTGCGTTCAAAGGACTCCGGCTTATTAGTGATTCCCAAAGCCCAAAAAAAGTCTGCGGGCTATAGAGCGTTTGCCGTTCGGGCTCCAGTACTCTGGAATGCCCTCCTGGTAACAGTTCGAGATGCCACCTCAGTAGAAGCATTTAAGTCTCACCTTAAAACTCATTTGTATACTCTAGCCTTTAAATAGACTCCCTTTTTAGACCAGTTGATCTGCCGTTTCTTTTCTTTTTCTTCTATGTCCCACTCTCCCTTGTGGAGGGGGTCCGGTCCGATCCGGTGGCCATGTACTGCTTGCCTGTGTATCGGCTGGGGACATCTCTGCGCTGCTGATCCGCCTCCGCTTGGGATGGTTTCCTGCTGGCTCCACTGTGAACGGGACTCTCGCTGCTGTGTTGGATCCGCTTTGGACTGGACTCTCGCGACTGTGTTGGATCCATTGTGGATTGAACTTTCACAGTATCATGTTAGACCTGCTCGACATCCATTGCTTTCCTCCTCTCCAAGGTTCTCATAGTCATCATTGTCACCGACGTCCCACTGGGTCATTATTGTTACCGATGTCCCACTGGGTGTGAGTTTTCCTTGCCCTTATGTGGGCCTATCGAGGATGTTGTGGTGGTTTGTGCAGCCCTTTGAGACACTAGTGATTTAGGGCTATATAAGCAAACATTGATTGATTGATTGATATTAGTGGTGATCTACTGTATTGAGACTGTGCGTACAACTGATAATGTGGTGGATTGTCCGAAGCTTAAACTGCATACAAAGTGGTTTTAGTACCAAAGTTTTATTTACCCAATATCAAAAAGTACAGGTTGGATAAAATTGCAAAAAGACATCGTCCTTCCGGAGAGACGTGGATGATTAAAATCAAGCGAATCATCTCAAAAATTGGTCCACTGGCTTTGTTTTCCTCATGTGTCAAGGTCTTTTTGTTTTGCAACTGCTTGTTCCAACACAACCGTGGATCTCTTAGTCATAACAAACATTTTCTAGACTGGTTAGCGCGACCCCAAATTCAACTTTCCCCTACATTTGCTCTTCCAGTGATTCAGAATAGGCTTTTTCGGACTTCAACAGACAATAAATAGGGTATAACAGTCAGAAATTCCACCACAATAACAACTGCAAAAGTGGGGAAGACCGCCTTATTTAATTGAGGATGTTGCTTGTACCACCGGGTTTTACAACGGAGACTAGTGGTACCAATACCAATATTTCGGTACTGGTACCAACAATATTTTGATACTTTTCGGTACTTTTCTAAATAAAGAGGACCCCACAAACAATTGCATTATTGGCTTCATTTGAACAATACATTTTAGGGTACATTAAACATATGTTCTGCGATGAGGTGGCGACTTGTCCAGGGTGTACGCAGCCTTCCGCCCGATTGTAGCTGAGATAGGCTCCAGCGCCCCCCGCGCACCCGAAGGGAATAATCGGTAGAAAATGGATGGATGGATAAACATATGTTTCTTATTGCAAGTTTGTCCTTAAATAAAATAGTGAACATAGAAGAGAACTTGTCTTTTAGTAGTAGGTAAACAAACAAAGGCTTCAAATTTAGTCTGCTGACATATGCAGTAACATATTGTGTCATTTATCATTCTATTATTGTGTCAACATTATAAAGGACAAGTGGTAGAAAATCAATTATTAATCGACTTGTTCATTTACTGTTAATATCTGCTTACTTTCTCTTTTAACATGTTCTATCTAGACTTTTGTTGAAATGTAATAATATTTTATTCTTCTGTTGTTTGATACATTACATTAGTTTTGGATGATACCACACATTTGGGTATCGATCCGATACCAAGTAGTTACAGGATCATACATTGGTCATATTCAAAGTCCTCATGTGTCCAGGAACATTTTTCTTGAGTTTTTAAACATAATATACATTGGTTTTAAATTTAATAAGTAAATATATACGTAATCATAGTAGTAACGACTAGGTACACGACTGTACTTGGTATCATTACAGTCGATGTTAGGTGTAACTCCACCCATGCCGTTTGTTTACATTTTGATGCTGCAGTGTGTAGTGAAGCATGTTTATTTATTCCTCGTCCTGCAGGGATGATACTTGTAAGAAACTTACTTTATTTGTTGCCATGGAGGCGAAGATTAGTGATTTAGAAGTAGATAAAAATTACTCTCTACATTTGGGCCGGTTCCAGTGTTATAACATCACCTTTATCATTAGTTTTTAAGCCAAGATGCGTCCGTTCTCCCTTTTCCGTCCACACACTTGTCTGCTTGTAAGTACTCCATGATTGTGCGCTGCCGAACATGCTACTCCGCTCATGACTCGACATGACGATGGGCTTGGGAGGTACTTTTCAGAGGCTGTATAGTACCAAATATGATTCATTATTACTGGTATACCATACAACCCTAAGGGAGACACACATTCACTGCACACATTGCATCACGTGCTCTGACCTGTGGTGTTTTGTTGTGTTGCGGAAAATCCAGCACACAAATCCAGTTTGACTTCCATGTCCGGGAAATATAGAGAACAGAACCTATTTCAAGCAAGTGTTGTGTTAGTCCGACAACAAACATGTTCTGGAATGATCCCGACTGACCATCATCACAAAGAAAATGCATGTTGTAAGAAGTTGGAACAAAAAAACTGCCAACAGACACCAAAATGAATCAATTTACCGTATTTTCCGGACTATTAGGCACACTTAAAACCTTTTATTTTATTCTTTAAACTTGACAGTGCTCCTTATAACCAAGTGTGCCTAATGTGTGATTCTGGTTTTGTTCACCGACCTTGAAGCAATTTTATTTGGTACATGGTGTAATGATAAGTGTGATCAGTAGATGGCAGTCAAACATAGGAGAAAAGTGGTACGAGGTATGATGGCAATATGACTCAAGTAAACAACACCAACATTTTAAATGTTCCATTGAAAATACAAAACAATACACACGGCGCTCAAAAATCTGTCAAAATGTTTTAGTACGACTTTGGTACGCTATTAAGCCACTCCGCTAGGTGTATTGTCAGCGTATTAAACATACCAGTATTGTTACGGTGTGTGTGTGTGTATAAGGTAAGACATGATCTGGCGTTTAATGCGCCCTATAATCACTTTTTATATGAAAAAAGTTCAAAAATAGACCCTTCATCAGCAGTTCGCCTTATAACCCGATGTGCCCTATGGTCCGGAAAATACGGTAATGTGTTTTAATCAACCCCTTTGATCATCCAGCAGTGCTAAAAATATAAAATAATATTGGTGAACAAACAAAATGACTAATACTTTTATTTCTGACAGTCCAAATACTGTATGTTGACATGCACACGGACAAAGGATTCTCTGTCCAGTGTCTGCCATTGTAGTGCTTTTTTGATTGACTGAAACTTTTATTAGTAGATTGCACAGTACAGTACATATTCCGTACGATTGACCACTAAATGGTAACACCCGAATAAGTTTTTCAACTTGTTTAAGTCGGGGTAAATCAATTCATTCACCTGCTTCCTCACAGCCGTTTGTGCGTAACTGTGCCAGTTTGCACACAACTTTCAAAGTACGGACCAACAGTTAGGACACACCCTCTCATTCAATGGGTTTTCCTTATTTTCGTGACTATTTACATTCAGTTGTCACTGAAGGCATCAAAACTATAAATAAACACATGCAGAAATATTTACTTAACCTAAAAAGGTCAAATAACTGAAAACATGTGTTATGATACGTTGCCCGGGTCATAGTTTGTTTGCGTTTATTTAGGTTGTGATTCACTTGTGTTTTCAGTTCTGTTTTTAGCACCCTTGTATTTGTGTGTTTTGATTGTCACGGGTGCTGATTGTTTTCACCTGCCTCTGATTAGTGCCCGCTTGCCTCTGTTTTGTAAGTTGGATGATTTTGGATGGTTAAATCATGTTTTTACCTGAATGCCTTGTCCGGAGTAGTCCGTTTGCATCCTGGGGAAACAAACCTGGCAGTAAGCTGTAACCCTGCTGTGACACAATCAAGCACGAATGGGAAATAATTCCACCTGAAAAGCTTCAAAAATTGTTCTCCTCAGTTCCCAAACGTTTAATCAGTGTTATTAAAAGGAAAGGCATTGTAACACAGTGGTAAGTAAACATGCCCCTGTGCCAACTTTTTTGCAATGTCTTGCTCCCATTATATCCATCCATCCATTTCCTATCGCTTATTCCCTTTGGGGTCACGGGGGGCGCTGGTGCCATCTCAGCTAAAATCGGGCGGAAAAGCGGTGCACACCCTGGACAAGTCGCCACCTCATCGCAGGCTGCCATTATATTCTAAGTTTTTGCACAAAAAAAATAAAATAAAGAGTTAATCAGTTTGAACATTAAATATCTTGTCTTTGCAGTCTATTCAATTGAATATAAGTTGAAAAGGATTTGCAAATTATTGTATTTCGGATTTAATTTACGAATTACACAACGTGCCAACTTCCCTGGTTTTGGGTTTTGTACACAAAAATAGGTACCAACAGGTAAGAAAGGTTGTTTTTTGCATAATAGGACCATTTAGTATATATATATATATATATATATATATATATATATATATATATATATATATATATATATACATGCAAGCATTTCCTAAAATCCTTTCATATGTGATGTTGATGGTTCTAAAAAGTATTTTAACTTGTCAGGACAAATCCTTAATGAATGATTCAATCAATCAATCAATCAATGTTTACTTATATAGCCCTAAATCACTAGTGTCTCAAAGGGCTGCACAAACCACTACGACATCCTCGGTAGGCCCACATAAGGGCAAGGAAAACTCACACCCAGTGGGACATCGGTGATAATGATGACTATGAGAACCTTGGAGAGGAGGAAAGCAATGGATGTCGAGCGGGTCTAACATGATACTGTGAAAGTTCAATCCATAATGGATCTAACACAGTCGCGAGAGTCCAGTCCAAAGCGGATCCAACACAGCAGCGAGAGTCCCGTTCATAGCGGAGCCAGCAGGAAACCATCCCAAGCGGAGGCGGATCAGCAGCGCAGAGATGTCCCCAGCCGATACACAGGCAAGCAGTACATGGCCACCGGATCTGACCGGATCGGACCGGACCCCCTCCACAAGGGAGAGTGGGACATAGAAGAAAAAGAAAAGAAACGGCAGATCAACTGGTCTAAAAAGGAGTCTATTTAAAGGCTAGAGTATACAATTGAGTTTTAAGGTGAGACTTAAATGCTTCAACTGAGGTGGCATCTCGAACTGTTACCGGGAAGGCATTCTAGAGTACTGTACTGGAGCCCGAATAGAAAACGCTCTATAGCCCGCAGACTTTTTTTGGGATATGGGAATCACTAATAATCATCATTATTCATCATTATGATGGACTGCAGCTGGTAGTTTAGTTTTCCCGACAATCATTCTACCAGTTATTACAAATAACAATGTGAAAGATCAAGGAACTCAAATCTCAGCGTTGAAAGGAGAAAACTATTGTTTTCACCTGCCTCTGATTAGTGCCCGGCAGCAGGTGTGCGTGCCAAACACACAAACTCAAGGGTGCTGAAAACAAAAGTGAATCACAACCTAAATAAACGTAAACAAACTATGATCCGGGCACCGGATCATAACAAAATGTTTTATATTCAGGTTTCTTTGCTCTGATTACCGCTTTGCACACTCTTGGCATTCTCTCGATGGGCTTCAAGAGGTAGTCTTGAAGGGTTTTCATTTCACAGATGTCATAGCTGTGATGCCTTAAGTGACAATCTACAAGTCGGTCATGAAAATAAAGAAAACACATTGAAATGAGTAGGTGAGTCCAAACTTTTGGCCTGTACTATAGGTGCAAAACAGCGTCCGCATAACAAAAAACAATATCTTGGAAAAATGGGAGACATTGTGTACACCTGCTCATACTTCCTCATGCTTTCTGCAACACAGAGAGAGAAATGTGAGCCAGCCTGAAATACGCCTCAGCCATAAGCGTGGCGAGAGAGCCCAGAGTTGTGTTTTTATTTCCATTCACGTAATATAACACGTTTTCCCCACTCGGAAGCCTTATGTCATATATATTATATTCTGTCAGCCCTGCTAACAACCTCCCCCTTCCGCATGTTAGAGCGAATGGCACAGTTTTTCAGTGGCAGTCTGCTGCCGTACAAGGGACATGAGTTTGTGTACTGTCAAGAGCCTCTTTTATTTTGTTTTAATAATTTAACAGGAATTTGCGATGAAAATAAAAAAATCCCTGATTGTTTACTAATTTTCCCGTAGTTTCAAAAGCAAATGTTGACACTTATGACTCAATCAATCAATGTTTATTTGTAAAGCCCTAAATCACAAGTGTCTCAAAGGGGCTGCACAAGCCACAACGGCATCCTCGGTTCGGATCCCACATAAGGGCAAGGAAAAACTCACAACATGTCAATGTGAATGACTATGAGAAACCTTGGAGAGGACCGCAGATGTGGGTGACCCCGCCTCCTCTAGGGGAGACCGGATGCAATGGACGTCGAGTGGGTGTATTGTGAAAGTCCAGTCCATTGTGGATCGAACATAATAGTGAGAGTCCAGTCCATAGTGGGGCCAGGAGGAGACCATCCTGAGCGGAGACGGGTAAGCAGGGCAGAGATGTCCCAAACCGATGCACAGGGTCCTGACTCTGGACACTTCATCCATGGCCACCGGACCACTCTCCTTTGTGGAAAGGGGGGCAGAGCAGAGAAGAAAAAAACGGCAGATCAACTGGTCTAAAAAGGGGGTCTTGATGCATTTAAGTCCCATCTTAAGATGGGACTTAAATGCTTCTACTGAGGTAGCATAGCTAACTGTTACCGGGAAGGCATTCCAGAGTACTGGAGCCCGAATAGAAAACGCTCTATAGCCCGCAGACTTTTTTTGGGCTCTAGGAATCACTAATAAGCCGGAGTTCTTTGAATGCAGATTTTTTTGCCGGAAGATATGTTACAATACAATCAGCAAGATAGGATGATACTAGACCGTGTAGTATTTTATACGTAAGTAGTAAAACCTTAAAGTCACATCTTTAGTGCACAGGAAGCCAGTCCAGGTGAGCCAGTATAGGCGTAATGTGATCAAACTTTCTTGTTCTTCTCAAAAGTCCTGAAAAGTCAAAGCAAGCAAGAGCCATTTTTATTTTTATTTTGTGGTTAAAAAAAAATGCTAAAAACAGACAGCAGGAAATGGATTCATATGGCCTCATTCCTGGGTGAATCGTTTGCAACTCAGTCTTCTGAAAATAATGGAAAGCGCCACTCAACATAGCAACTGACGCAATGGTCAAAGTTGGAATTGCCGAAAAACCCATTTTAAGATATTCAGCACTCTACTAAAGTGGACAGTGCACTTCGTCACGTGTCATGTGTCAGGTAAACAGTGATGAATCGGCCAAATAAAGCCCCTTCCTACTGTATTTCCTCACCAAGTCACGTTATGAAGTTTAACTCTATTTTACATATTTTTAAACTAAATTAAACATTTTCAAACTAAAAAAAGTCTAAATTTACTGAAAGTAGCAATACTATAGTATTATTGGTCACTAGATGGCACCAAACCAATCAGCTCGTGCTCTTCAGTATCAAGGCCACTGATTAGCTCACTCAGTCAGCATTACTAAATTGGATTAAAAGAGGTGACTATGTGGGTGTTTAGAAGGTTTAAATAGTGTTTTTTTTTAAATAAAAAACATGCTCCCAACTCTAAAAATACTTAATTTATAATGAATAATTCCTACTTTGTGTCACGACAGGGTTTTCGCAGCTCACTGCAGGGTCGTTCTCCTGGGAAAGCAGACGGCGTGCAGGTAAAAACATGATTTATTTCTCAAAATATCAAAGGAGTACAAAAAACTGAAAAACGAGCTGAAGGCACAACGTGCTGATCGCACTTTGAGCTATCGCTATCACTTAGCATAGACTATGGACAAGGTCTATTCATAAAACCGTGGCATGAAGCAAACAAAACTTACGTAGCAAAGCATGAAGCAAACAACTAGAGAAACTCACGTAACAGGTGCATTCAGCAAACAATGACGCCAGGCCGACTGACCGGCAAAGGCAGGCTTAAATAATGCCTCTGATTAGTGTTCGGGTAGCAGACGAGTGGACGAACACCAATCAGAGACAGGTGAACATAATGAGCAACCATGGCAACCAAAACAAACTCTGAGGTGCACAAACAGGAACTAAAGGAGTCCAAAACAGGCAGAAAACACAAAACATGATCCGGACCACGGATCATGACACTTTGAGATGGTTTCCTGTGGACGGGACTCTCGCTGCTGTCTCGGATCCGCTTTGAACTGAACTCTCGAGGCTGTGTTGGATCCACTATGGATTGAATTTTCACAGTATCATGTTAGACCCGCTCGACATCCATTGCTTTCGGTCCCCTAGAGGGGGGTTGCCCACATATGTGGTCCTCTCCAAAGTTCACATAGTCATCATTGTCACCGACGTCCCACCGGGTGTGAGTTTTCCTTGCCCACTGGGTGTGAGTTTTCCTTGCCCTTATGTGGGTTCTTCCAAGGATGTCGTAATGGTTTGTGCAGCCCTTGGAGACACTTGTGATTTAGGGCTACATAAATAAACATTGATTGATTGATTGATTGCGGGAATTAATTTACCATGGCCAAGCCTGGAACAAATAATAGAGAGGGGGTTTATTGTATATTAAGTTGAAACAAAACATTTTCAACGTTGCATTAAAAATGACAAAACATTATTAGTTATTAGTATCAAAATGTCAGTTTTTTTCTGACATCTTAATTGATTCTATGTGCTTAACTTTGGACAACTGCTGATTTAGAGCAATCATTGTGCAGAAAAAAGGCTTGCATCTAATAAAAAAAATAATCATAAATTGGGGGCACTTATAAGCCAATCCAGGTACCACTAAACAGTCTGTTATAGTATTCTAATATGTCCTCACTGCATGAGTATGGCTTTTGTGTGCAAACCGAGTAAAATTGAACTTACAACAAGTTATCCGAATGGGGACATTTCTGCGTAAATACACATGGGTGTCGTTTATTTCTACAGGTGGTTAACTGGCATCTGCTGTGTGGCATTTATGTGAAACTGAAATTGCACACACATATCAGACAGATGTTGACTGGGTAATGAGGTGCATCGACACACTCACACACTTACACACACAAGGCTCTGGCAGACTAGTGGATTCAGGCCGATTCGGACCCTCTAGGTCTGCTTTCGAGTAGAGGGATCAGAAGGAGCCAGAAGACATGCAAAATGAAGGTGCATTGGAAAGGAGAGGTGGGCAATAGACAGAGTAAAGCAGAGAAAGGGGAAAAACGGGGGAAAGTCCGCAGAGATATGCAATGTAGAACATGCGACTGACCCGATACAGTGGTGATCAGGCATTTGGTGTCAGAAAGAGACTAAGCAGAAGGCAGCAGCTGGCATGCACGGACCAAAGAAGAGCCGGGATAAAAGAGTGATGATGCTCGGAAACAGAACGAGAGGGAGCTGGGGAGCGAGCGTTTCCACCACCGACAGCCAGATGTCTGGAATGAAAGCCATGGACATCTGGCAGGAGGACATGTGTGCTGCGGAGAGAGATTTTTGGTCACAGGCGATAATGTTAAGAGACTTCTTAATTTTTAATTGAAGAATGCGAAGGAACACCAATGGCACTGTGTCGTTTAGAGATATGTCATTATCATCACCTGGCAGATGCTTGTACAGTAATACCTCAGTTTACGAGTTTAATTGGATCTGCGACAGAGCTCTCAAAGCACTTGAGCCTCGAATGAACATTTCCCTTTAAAATGATCCATCCATCTCCTTCTGCTTATCTGAGGTTGGGTCGCAGGGGCACCAGCCTAGGCAAAGAAGCTCCTACGTCTCTGATCGCCAGCCACTTCAACCCTCCTGTGGGATCACAGACATAGTCTTCCAAATGTGTTCTGGGTCTCTTCCGTGGCCTCCTACCAGTCAGCAGACCTGCCCTAAACACGTCCCCAGGGAGGCGTTCAGGGGCATCCTGACCAGACGCCTGAATAACTTTCTCTGGCTCCTCTCGATGTGGTTGAGGAGCAGAGACTTTACTCCTGAGTTCCTCCCAAATGACAGAGCTTCTCACCCCTCTCCAAGGAAGAGCCCTGTCACCCAAAAGGGGAAACTCATTTTGGACGGCTTGTAACCGTGATTTTGTCCTTTCGGTCATGACCATATGTGAGGATAGAAATGTAGATCGAACGGTAATGTGAGAGCTTTGCTTCCTGGCTCAACGTCTTTATCACAACTACTGATCGATACAGGGTCCGCATCAATGCAGATGCCACAGTAACCTGCCTGTCGATCTTTCGATTCACTCTTCCCTCTCTCACAAACAAGACTCTGAGGTTCTTAAAATCAACTCCTTGGGGGAAGATCTCCTCCCCAAACCGTAGATGGCACTCCACCCTTTTCCGGACGAGAGACCATGGATTCGGACTTGATGATTCTCATCCCAGTCAATTCACACAGAGCTGAGGATCCTGGCCAACAGGAACACATAATCTGCAAAAAGCATCCCTTCAATACCCTGGCTGCGCATACAAATTGTGTCCATAAATGTTATGAACGGAA
This sequence comes from Nerophis ophidion, assembly GCF_033978795.1. NCBI lineage: Eukaryota > Metazoa > Chordata > Actinopteri > Syngnathiformes > Syngnathidae > Nerophis > Nerophis ophidion. The sequence goes on along the minus strand of NC_084630.1, from coordinate 6,988,308 downwards.
CCGGTGACAAAGGGCAGCCCTGGCGGAGTCCAACCCTCACGAGAAAAAGCTTTGACTTACTGCCGGCAATGTGTACAAAGCTCTGACAATGATCATACAGGGACCGGACCACCACAATCAAATGGTTTGATCGCCCATACTCTACCGTTTAAATAGACCCCCCCTTTTAGACCAGTTGATCTGCCGTTTCTTTTCTGCTCTGGGGGGCACAGATTCGGTGACCACAGATGAGGTGCCAAAGTCAGGACACGTTGTGGACTATTGTGCATCAGTTGGGGACGTCTCTGCGCTCTGCTGACCTGTCTCCGATCAAGATGATCTCCTGCTGGCCCCACAATGGACTGGACTCCCACTATTATGTTGGATCCACTATGGACTGGACTCTCACAATATTATGCTAGATCCACTCGACGTCCATTGCACCGGTTGCCACGAGGGGGAAGGGTCCCCACATCTGCGGTCTCCCTCAAGGTTTCTCATTGTCATCCCATTGGGTTGAATTTTTTCTTGCCCTGATGTGGGATCTGAGCCAAGGATGTTGTTGTGGCTTGTGCAGCCGTTTGAGCCACTCGTTATTTAGGGCTATATAAGTAAACATTGATTGACTTTCCGCGGGACACGGTCATATACCTTCACCAAGTCCACGATGCAGGTGTAGACTCGTCGGGCAAACACGCATGCACCCTTGAGGATCTTGCCGAGAATATAGACCTGGTCCTCAGTCTCATGACCGAGACGAAAACCACGCTTCTCCTAAATCATATTTTTGATTATTTCTTTCTTTACTTCAAAGCACATTGTCCAATTTGTGGAGGTTGACCTCTAGTGGGTTCTTTGGCTCACCACACACTTGCACGTTAGCCCGATATTCAGGGTTCAACAATGTATTTTATTGTGAGCGCACACACCACAGTCTCTGCTCCGTGACTTTTCAGTCTTTTCGGCGTGTCGACTTTCTGGCCTTCTCTCTCTCTCGCAATCTCCGGCGTCTGTGTCTGCTCACCAGCACCAACTCCAACCAGGTGTCTCGGGTCTGGCTACTGCTAATGAGGGCGACAGGTGGTTAGATAACAGGTCCCAGCTGGGCAATCCATTCACCTGCCGCTAGCTTCGAGGCCGTTCCTTACACACAGGCCCGCAGACCACGCCCCCCTCCACACATTTCTTCTCAGCACTGTCCTTCACACTCAATTTCTTTCTTTCCATGGTTGAAAAAAACTAAGTAATTTAAATTTCTACCTATAAGCTAATGCAAAATGTTCTACTTCCATTAATGGCAGGGATGCCTGCAACTGAAATGTTTACTTGCAAATTAAAGCATAACAATATGTTGAGGGAAAGCTCTTATCACAAAACAGTCCTAAGTTTGGGCACTCTCAGGTTGATATTCCACTGTACTTGTATGAATTGGAGTAGTGGTAGTCAGCATAGTTCTGAAAGTGTCATAGGATATTCAGGTATTAATTAAAACATTGCAAATTTGAGGTATAGTGGAAAATGTCCTGTCTTTTAGCTTTTCTCTACTTCCTGTGTGCATGCAAAGTATGACCAATGCCTGTTAGGATTGATTTACGGTCACACAGGTTGATTTAAAATGTAAAAGTTTCCGTTCAAAAACAGCACATACTTTTAAGAGACTATAGGCCCCTTGTCTGAGTGCAGACATCAGATTTGTTTTAGCGGTAAAAGTGTGCCTCTGCCATCAATATCATCAAGCGTGCAAATAAAAATCTAACCAGGTCCTTTCTCTTCTTTAGAGCTTGGAACTTGGAATGCATTAAAACTTTTCACCGAAGTTAGAAAACAACTTGACGACAGTATCTTGATAGATACTCCAGCAGCTGAAATCACCTGATCGGCTACAGATAGAGTAACTTGTTTTACTCTGCCAAAGAACGGCACTTTACTCTCAATACTTTGATTTGTTAAGAAGCTCATTTAAGAACCAAACTAACTTTCCCATAATTTTTCATCCAGCTCAAATTTTAATAATTTGTCAAAATCCGTTCATAAAAAAATGTGTCGTTCTCTGACCTTTATTTTGTCGGAGTAATCATTTGTCAGATTACCAGAAAATGCAGGTCCATCCATCCATTTTCTACCGCTTATTCCCTTTTGGGGTCGCGGGGGGCGCTGGCGCCTATCTCAGCTACAGTCGGGCGGAAGGCGGGGTAAACCCTGGACAAGTCGCCACCTCATCGCAGAGAAAACGCAGGTGTTAAAGTCAATTCAATTAAATGCTGTGTATTGTGGTTATAGTACTGCAGCCAACAACTGAAGTGAAGTGAATTGTATTTATATAGCGCTTTTTCTCTAGTGACTCAAAGCGCTTTACATAGTGAAACCCAATATCTAAGTTCCATATAAACCAGTGTGGGTGGCACTGGGAGCAGGTGGGTAAAGTGTCTTGCCCAAGGACACAACGGCAGTGACTAGGATGGTGTAAGCGGGGTTCGAACCCGCAACCCTCAAGTTGCTGGCACGGCCGCTCTACCAACCGAGCTATACCGCACTGTTTTGATAGTCGACTAATCATCGACTATCTTAATGATTAGTGACCAATCAAATTATTGGCCGTGAGTTTGACACCTGCGGGTTTGGGTTTTAAACGGCTTTGGCCCCTAATTCCCCAGGGAAGTAGTTTTTTCAAGTGGACCTATGATGATTTTATTCTACAATTAAAAAACTTCCTTGTGGGCCAGATATGCTTTGGCGTAAATTTAGCGCCACTATTATAACCCGTTTTTTCAAATTTAAGAGCATCAATCTGTATTATGAAAATGTACATTGTTTAAATGTATATCTTGTCATGGCAATTCTTTTTTAGACTTAAAGTTAAAAAAATAAATTTCAGAAACATATACATATATATATGCATATGTATATATATATGTATTAGATATGCGCGGATAGGCAATTATATCATCCGCATCCGCATCACCAAGATCGTCATCCACCCGCCGTCCACTCGAACCGACTTTTTATCGGGACCTTACCCGCCCGACAACCGCCCGCTGAATTACATCAGAGGTTGCTAATAAGGGCAACAGGTGATTAGATAACCAGGCCCAGCTGGGCAATCCATTCACCTGCCGCTAGCTTCGAGGCCGGTCCTTACACACCGCGGCATAAATATATATATATATATGTATATATATATATGTATACATTTACACAAATATTTTTATTATTTAATTTACTCATACTTTTACCACTCACAGAGCTATTTAATACTGTTTCACAGAGTAATGGAGTAAATTGGAGCCGCTAACGTTCTCGCGACTATTCATTGGCGTTCATCCTGATGACAAGAATATGGGCGTGCTGTGAAGCCATTGCCTTAGACACCTTCAACAACATGTACGAATCAATTGTAGGTCAAGCAAAATGTTGTGTGTAGCTTCTGCAATCACACGTATGAGATTGAAAGGCATACTGGGTGATACAGAGTGCACTGTTGGTAGTGATATAAAAAACTTTTAACACTTACTAATATGTGCCACGGTATGAAGCCACACAATAGAAGATTGACAAACACATCTTGGGAGAACATCCTCACAGTAACACAACATAAACGCAACACAACTAATACCCATAATCCTTTGTATTCATGACACCCCTGAATATATTTTACACGCCCCGCGCCCCAACACCCGCCCACCTTATATATATATATATATATATATATATATATATATATATATATATATATATATATATATATACATATATATATATATATATACATTTACACACATATTTTTATTATTTAATTTACTCATGTTATTTCAATTATATCACTGTAGCTGATATTATTCAACTTAAAATACTCTTATATTCTTTATTTATTAGTCATTATGATTGCATTCAAAATTGATTGTATTACTCCATTAGTTTGTATTGCTCATTATACTATTTTTGTGTTAAAAACTAAAGTTTAAGTACCCATCATTGTCACACACACACTAGGTGTGGCAAAATTATTCCCTACATTTGACCCATCACCCTTGATCACCCCCTGGAAGGTGAGGGGAGCAGTGAGCAGCAGCAGTGGCCACGCCCGGGAAACATTTTTGGTGATTTTAACCCCCATGTGCAGACTTTGTGGCATAGCGATGCTGGGTTCGTAGCTTCCTAGGATGCGTCGGGCAAAAACACAGCCTAAGGTAAGATATAAGGATTTTATTAAACTCAAAATAGGCTAGAACAAAAACACTGGTGCTAGTAGAAAAAGGCAAACAAATGGCGCTAGCATGGAGGCTAGGAATAACAAACGAAACAAACACTTGGCACGAAGGCACAAAGAGAGAAAACAAAACGACTAGCATGAAAGCTAGGAATAAAATAGAGCTTCGCGTGAGAGCTAGCGAGTAATAGAATCAATAGCAGTCGTCACTAGTTGCGTAAAAGCAAATTAGGATCCCAGCCAGAACTAACAAAAGGGGCACGCTTAAATAAGGGAGGTGATTATGGATTAGGCTGCTAGATTTTTGACAAGAACAAGAAGGTTTGATCACATTACGCCTGTACTGGCTCACCTGCACTGGCTTCCTGTGCACTTAAGATGTGACTTTAAGGTTTTACTACTTACGTATAAAATACTACACGGTCTAGCTCCATCCTATCTTGCCGATTGTATTGTACCATATGTCCCGGCAAGAAATCTGCGTTCAAAGGACTCCGGCTTATTAGTGATTCCCAAAGCCCAAAAAAAGTCTGCGGGCTATAGAGCGTTTTCATTTCGGGCTCCTGTACTCTGGGATGCCCTCCCGGTAACAGTTCGAGATGCTACCTCAGTAGAAGCATTTAAGTCTCACCTTAAAACTCATTTGTATACTCTAGCCTTTAAATAGACTCCCTTTTCAGACCAGTTGATCTGCCGTTTCTTTTCTTTTTCTTCTATGTCCCACTCTCCTTTGTGGAGGGGGTCCGGTCCGATCCGGTGGCCATGTACTGCTTGCCTGTGTATCGGCTGGGGACATCTCTGCGCTGCTGATCCGCCTCCGCTTGGGATGGTTTCCTGCTGGCTCCGCTGTGAACGGGACTCTCGCTGCTGTGTTGGATCCGCTTTGGACTGGACTCTCGCGACTGTGTTGGATCCATTATGGATTGAACTTTCACAGTATCATGTTAGACCCGCTCGACATCCATTGCTTTCCTCCTCTCCAAGGTTCTCATAGTCATCATTGTCACCGACGTCCCACTGGGTGTGAGTTTTCCTTGCCCTTATGTGGGCCTACCGAGGATGTGGTAGTGGTTCGTGCAGCCCTTTGAGACACTAGTGATTTAGGGCTATATAAGTAAACATTGATTGATTGATTGATTGATTAGTAGAACAGGTGTGCGGGAACCGACAGGCAGGTGGAAACAATATGAAACCATGGTGACAGACTAAACAGGAAATAAGGAAGTCAAACTACCGAAAGTGATATAAAAATGGAACAAAGCAACAATACGTGAAGATCCGAGCAGCGCATCGCAACAACCCAATTCCAACCCTTGATGCTTAGTGCCAAGCAGGGAGGTAATGGGGGGTTTGCAGCAGTAATTACAAAGATACTGTGTTGGTAAATACTGTAAGGACAGAAATAAAATAGGTACCAGGAATGGTTTAAAAATAAGCCATGCTGTAGGCAGCACACACACATGCACACACACACACACACACACACACACACACAAGCAGACGTGATAGAGTGCTGAAAACGGTATTGGCGGTTTGCCAGCTACAGGAGAAGAACAGCAGAGAAACCAATCGGAGAGGAGTAAGCTGCTGTCCTTGAAGGGGATATTTATCACACAGCCTAAAAACACAGCCACACGGACAAGAATTCCAACACGCGAGGAGATGTTATGGTCAATATTGAATCAGTATAAAGGCTGACAGCGACGCGTACGCTGTTTAGTATCCTTGGCAAATACAAAGTGACAACATATGACGAATACCTTAACGACTCCCACGCACCACTGATGGAGCTTTACTGCACCTATTAAGGTTACGGACTAACATGAAGATGAATACGTGGTACAGAAAAAGGAAACAATATTCTGATGAGCGTGCAAAAAGACGGGGACCACGCCGAACAAAACATCGTCGAGCTGTTCTTGGCGTGAAGGCAGGACGTGGAAAATAACGAACGCGTGTTGCCGAAGATGATTAGTTTGCACGACATTGTTGGCTTGTGCCCATATTACAAATCCAGCTCTGCTTGAACTAAATCAAGTCGTACTCAGCGAGGCTCACCTCTGCCCTGGGGCTCATAAACAATTTGGAATTAACAAGAGTTCAACATCGTGACTTTGTCTGCTATCGTTGTAAGTACACAACACTTAAAGGCCGCCTGAAACCCACGACTACCCACCACGCAGTCTGATAGTTTAGATTAGATTAGATTAGATAGTACTTTATTCATTTATTTATTCATTTATTCACTTTATTCATAGGGACGGCGTGGCGCAGTGGGAGAGTGGCCGTGCGCAACCCCAGGGTCCCTGGTTCAAATCCCACCTAGTACCAACCTAGTCACGTCCGTTGTGTCCTGAGCAAGACACTTCACCCTTGCTCCTGATGGGTTCTGGTTGGCGCCTTGCATGGCAGCTCCCTCCATCAGTGTGTGAATGTGTGTGTGAATGAGTAAATGTGGAAGTAGTGTCAAAGCGCTTTGAGTACCTTGAAGGTAGAAAAGCGCTATACAAGTACAACCCATTTATTATTATTTATTTATTCCGTCAGGAGGGTTCCTTCAGGAAAATTAAAATTTTCAGCACAATCCCATTCAAGTTTCGACAAACATTACAGGGAGACAGAACAGGATCGCTGACGGGTCTGCCGGCTTCCAGCGCCCCTTACAAAAAAAGATGAGATAAAGGTAAACAAAGAGCGGGGGTGGGGGGTTGGTGGTGGAAGAAAAAAATAAAAAAAATAGAATATTAAAATAAAATAAAAAATATATATATATCAATGATGAAATATTAACATTGCAACACATGCCAATACGGCCTTTTTGGTTTACTAAATTACAATTTTAAATTTCCCGCAAAGTTTCTTGTTGAAAACGTAGCGGAATGATGACGCGTGCTTGTGACGTCTCAGGTTGTAGCGGACATATTAGTCCCAGCACCACACACGGCTAAAAGTCGTCTCTTTTCATCGCATAATTACACACTATTTTGGACATCTGTGTTGCTGAATCTTTTGCAGTTTGTTCAATTAGTAATGGAGACGTCAAAGAAGAATGCTGTTGGTGGACAGCTGCCTTTAGCAACCGAAACTATGTTTGTTGTGAAGCTTTAACACAGAGCGGTCAAGCGAACATGTTTTCTCTACGTCAACCAGCAAGTTTTTGGATGGGGAAAATTGTGATATTAAGTCGGCTCTTACCGGAGACTTCAGTGGATTATACGACCTCCTTCTGCAGCTCGAAAAGGCAGCTGCGATCTTGGCTCCCCGGCTTCTCTCAGAGACACTGGCATTCACCGAAGCCATCCGACTTTCAGGTATGACTTTGCGATCGCACTAAAATACTATTAAAACAATAAGCAGATAAAGGATTTTCCAGAATTATCCTAGTAAATTTGTCTAATTACATTTGAAACGCTCGCACTGCCGCTGCCTGGAGCCGTCGCCTTTTTTTTTTTTTTTCTAGTCCTTCACTCTAAATTTCCTCATCCACAATTCTTTCATCCTCGCTCAAATTAATGGGTAAATTGTTGCTTTACCGGTCCGAATAGGTCTTGCTGCTGGAGGCTATGATTATAAACAATGTGAGAAGCCCTACAACCCGTGACGTCACACGCACATCGTCCGCTACTTCCGGTACAGGCAAGGCTTTTTTATTAGCAACTAAAAGTTGCGAACTTTATCGGCGATGTTCTCTGCTAAATCCTTTCAGTAAAAATATGGCAATATCATTAAATGATCAAGTATGACACATAGAATGGACCTGCTGTACCCGTTTAAATAAGAAAATCTAATTTCAGTAGGCCTTTAAGATTCAACTTTCTTACATAAAATGAGCATAGCCCAAATTTATTACTCACTGGTCAACTTCTGTTTTGTTTGGAATAAATATCAGACATGTAGAGTAATCCCATTGTCAAGGTGTTGCCATCATAAAATAGTTCCTCCATGGAAATGCCCCCCCTACCTTAAAGAACTGTCCAACCCCAAATCCTCCACAGGACACCTCCACTCCGGACAGGCTAACCTCTTTCAACCTCCGAGGACGAAGCTACGAACAATGGGGGACCGGGATTTCTGCTCCGCCGCTCCCAGTCTATAGAACGCTCTCCCTGACCACCTGAGGGCACCACAGACTGTGAATGCTTTTAAAAAAGGCTTAAAAAACTTTTTTTTTTTTTAAATCCTGTTTTAGATATATGCATACTAGTTCTAGCTATTAGGCTGTTCTAGTTTATATTTATTTGTATTATATTTTTATTTTTTAATACACTGTAGCACTTTGAGGTTGTTTACTCAATGTAAAGTGTTTTTTTTTTACAAATAAAATCCATTATTATTAAAAATAAGTAAACCCCTTTTATATTAAAACCGACACTATATTGCCAGAAGTATTTAGCAACTCATCCAAATGATGAGAGTCAGGTGTACTAATCACTTGGTCTGGCCACTGGTGTATAAAATCAAGCACTTAGGCATGGAGACTGTTTCTACAAACATTTCTGAAAGAATGGGCCGCTCTCAGTGATTTCCAGCGTGTAACTAACTGTCATATGATGCCACCTGTGCAAAAAATCCAGTCGTGAAATTCCTTTGCTTTTAAATATTCTAAAGTCAACTGTCGGCTTTGTTATAAGACAATTGAATAGTTTGGGAACAACAGCAATTCAGCCACCAAGTGGTAGGCCACGGAAACTGATAGAGAGTGGTGAGCAGATGCTGAAGTGCATAGTGCAAAGTGGTCACCGACTTTCTGCACAGTTAGTTGCTACAGAGCTTCAAACTGTATGTGACATTCCAATTAGCCCACATACAGTACGCAGAGCGCTTCATAGAATGGGTTTCCATGCCCGGCAGCTGCATCTAAGCCATACATCACCAAGTCGAATGCAAAGCGTCGGATGCAGTGATGTAAAGCACGTCGCCACTGGACTCTGCAGCAGTGGAGATGCGTTCTCTGGAGTGATGAATCACAATTTTCCATCTGGCAATCTAACTGACAAGTCCGAGTTTGGAGAATGCCAGGAGAACGATATATTTCGGACGATATTTAGTGGAGGAGGAATTTATGGTGTGGGGTTGTTTTTCAGGTGTTGGGTTTGGCCCCTTCGTTTCGGCAAAAGGATCTTTGAATGCTCCAGGATACCAAACACATTGTGGACAATTCCATGCTCCCAACCTTGTTGGAACATTTTGGAGCGGGCCCCTTCCTCTTCCAACATGACTGTGCACCAGTCCGCAAAGCAAGCTCCATAAAGACATGGATGACAGAGTCTGGTGTGGATGAATTTGACTGGCCTGCACAGAGTCCTGACCTGAACCCAATAGAACACATTTGGGATGAATTAGAACGGAGACCAACATCAGTGTGTGACCTCACCAATTCGCTTTTGGCAGAATGGTGCTAAATTCCTACAAACACACTCCACAACCAGAAGAGTTGGAAGCTGGAATAGCTGCAAAAGGTGGACCGACATCATATTGAACCCTATGGGTTAGGAATAGGATTACACTTCAAGTTCACATGTGAGTCAATATAGTGTATTTTAAAAAGGCCCCTCTAATGATGTCAACACTGGCACTTTTTTCATAGTTCTGGACTTAATGATTTTTTTTTGGTAGAATTTCAAACTATAGTGATTTTAGCTTCGTTTTTTAACAAGTTCCGGCACATTTTGTAACTTAGTTTTCAGTACAACCTGTCCAAGAACAGACATAAAATATACAGTGTGCAAGGGTATACAGAATAAGGAATACCAATGGGTTGCCGCCTGGCGATGCCCTGTAGAGATCTAGGAAGGAAAAGCTAACATGATGGGAGGAGAAAAAAGCTCCCACGCTAAGTTTCTGGTTTTAATTTAAGACAAAAAAAAAAAATCCCAAGCAACAAAATGCACATATGAACACATATTTACATGACAGTCATGATTTAGGCAATTTAATTATAGTACTCGGTAAAAGTTTTATTTTAAGGGCCAAAAATAGATATTCACTATTTAAAAACATGTATTCAGCATTTTTTAACTTTAGAAATGTTTTATGGTTGAAACTGATAATGATGCCAAAAAACATCCATCCATCCATCCATCTTCTTCCGCTTATCCGAGGTCGGGTCGCGGGGGCAGCAGCCTAAGCAGGGAAGCCCAGACTTCCCTCTCCCCAGCCACTTCGTCTAGCTCTTCCTAAAAAACTATCCATCCCCTCCATCCATTTTCTACCGCTTATTCCCTTTCGGGGTCGCGGGGGGCGCTGGCGCCTATCTCAGCTACAATCGGGCGGAAGGCGGGGTACACCCTGGACAAGTCGCCACCTCATCGCAGGGCCAACACAGATAGACAGACAACATTCACACTCACATTCACACACTAGGGCCAATTTAGTGTTGCCAATCAACCTATCCCCAGGTGCATGTCTTTGGAAGTGGGAGGGAGCCGGAGTACCCGGAGGGAACCCACGCATTCACGGGGAGAACATGCAAACTCCACACAGAAAGATCCCGAGCCTGGATTTGAACCCAGGACTGCAGGACCTTCGTATTGTGAGGCAGACGCACTAACCCCTCTGCCGAAAAAAAAATACCGTATTTTCCGCGCTATAACCCGCCCCGTGTTATAAGCCGCACCTTCAATGAAAGGCATATTAGGGACGGCGTGGCGCAGTGGGAGGGTGGCCGTGCACAACCCGAGGGTCCCTGGTTCAAATCCCACCCAGTACCAACTTCGTCACGTCCGTTGTGTCCTGAGCAAGTAACTTCACCCTTGCTCCTGATGGGTGCTGGTTGGCGCCTTGCATGGCAGCTCCCTCCATCAGTGTGTGAATGTGTGTGTGAATGGGTAAATGTGGAAGTATTGTCAAAGCGCTTTGAGTACCTTGAAGATAGAAAAGCGCTATAGAACTTATTTATTTATTTATATTTAAAAACTTTGTAAACCTATAAGCCGCACCGGGTCATAAGCCGCGCCCCCGCTGCGCTAAAGGGAATGTCAAAAAAACAGTCGGGCTCCAGTACTCTGGAATGCCCTCCCGGTAACAGTTCGAGATGCTACCTCAGTAGAAGCATTTAAGTCTCACCTTAAAACTCATCTGTATACTCTAGCCTTTAAATAGACCTCCTTTTTAGACCAGTTGATCTGCCGCTTCTTTTCTTTCTCCTATGTCCCCCCCTCCCTTGTGGTCCGGTCCGATGACCATGGATGAAGTACTGGCTGTCCAGAGTCGAGACCCAGGATGGACCGCTCGTCGGGACCCAGGATGGACCGCTCGCCTGTATCGGTTGGGGACATCTCTTTGCTGCTGATCCGCTTGAGATGGTTTCTTGTGGACGGGACTCTCGCTGCTGTCTTGGATCCGCTTGAACTGAACTCTCGCGGCTGTGTTGGAGCCACTATGGATTGAACTTTCACAGTATCATGTTAGACCCGCTCGACATCCATTGCTTTCGGTCCCCCAGAGGGCGGGGGGGGGGGGTTGCCCACATCTGAGGTCCTCTCCAAGGTTTCTCATAGTCAGCATTGTCACTGGCGTCCCACTGGATGTGAATTCTCCCTGCCCACTGGGTGTGAGTTTTCCTTGCCCTTTTGTGGGTTCTTCCGAGGATGTTGTAGTCGTAATGATTTGTGCAGTCCTTTGAGACATTTGTGATTTGGGGCTATATAAATAAACATTGATTGATGATTGAGATAGGTCAGTCAAACTTGAATAATACAAACCAGTGTGCGAATGTGCAATCACAACAATAGTAACACTCAAAATATTGCGGAGCAATAGCAAACATCGATAACTCAACTTTGCTCGAACGTCAATGTCACAGCACACAAAATAAACATTTAAAGCTCACCTTCAGAAGTTATTCCTCATCCATAAACCCCTCGAATTCTTCTTCTTCGGTGTCTGAATTTAAAAAATTGGGCGAGTACGGCATCCAAAATGGCGGGCTCCGTCTCGTCGAAGTCATCAGAGTCGGTGTCGCTGTTGCTGTCCGGCAGTTCCATGAATCCTGCCTTCCTGGCCGGATCTTTTTTTCAGCTATCTTGTTTTTACAAAATGCGTGGAAAGTAGCCAGCTTTTCTCGAAAGTCTTTTGGCAGTTGCTGTGAAATAGTAGTCCGTGTGCGGATGGAGAGATTGCGTCTTTACATGAACCGGAAACACCAAGAAGCACCACCTTTTAAAATCATCTAAGTGAAGTTCGCTTGCTGGCGCTGTTGCTTTCATTGGAATAGTGACGGTATTGACATTTCTGCTTGCTGCTTTCTGCTCAACTACCCACTGTTCCAGTTTGTCCTCCAACTGTTGCCATCTTGCTTTGTTCCCTCAAACTCTGTGTTGTCTTCTTTACTTGGCGCAGGTCATCTTGTTGCTTCCTCCACCGAAGCACCATTGATTCATCCATCCATCCATCCATCCATCATCTTCCGCTTATCCGAGGTCGGATCGCGGGGGCAACAGCCTAAGCAGGGAAACCCAGACTTCCCTCTCTCCAGCCACTTCGTCTAGCTCTTCCCGGGGGATCCCGAGGCGTTCCCAGGCCAGCCGGGAGACATAGTCTTCCCAACGTGTCCTGGGTCTTCCCCGTGGCCTCCTACCGGTTGGACGTGCCCTAAACACCTCCCTAGGGAGGCGTTCGGGTGATTGATTCATTGATTCATCCATCCATCCATCCATCATCTTCCGCTTATCCGAGCTCGGGTCGCGGGGGCAACAGCCTAAGCAGGGAAACCCAGACTTCCCTCTCCCCAGCCACTTCGTCTTGCTCTTCCCGGGGGATCCCGAGGCGTTCCCAGGCCAGCCGGGAGACATAGTCTTCCCAACGTGTCCTGGGTCTTCCCCGTGGCCTCCTAACGGTTGGACGTGCCCTAAACACCTCCCTGGGGAGGCGTTCGGGTGGCATCCTGACCAGATGCCCGAACCACCTCATCTGGCTCCTCTCGATGTGAAGGAGCAGCGGCTTTACTTTGAGTTCCTCCCGGATGGCAGAGCTTCTCACCCTATCTCTAAGGGAGAGCCCCGCCACCCGGCGGAGGAAACTCATTTCGGCCGCTTGTACCCGTGATCTTATCCTTTCGGTCATGACCCAAAGCTCATGACCATAGGTGAGGATGGGAACGTAAATCGACCGGTAAATTGAGAGCTTTGCCTTCCGGCTCAGCTCCTTCTTCACCACAACGGATCGGTACAACGTCCGCATTACTGAAAACGCCGCACCGATCCGCCTGTCGATCTCACGATCCACTCTTCCCTCACTCGTGAACAAGACTCCTAGGTACTTGAACTCCTCCACTTGGGGCATTGATTCATTTATGTTCAATTCTCTCGCTGCTGTTCTATTTCCGTGTTCTTCTGCGTGACTTATTGCCTTGAGTTTGAATTCTGCGTTGTATGCGTGTCTTTTAGTAGGAGCCATTTTGTGGTCGTCTTTACAGAAACACACAAATGAAATGAATCGGATTAGCCGCGCGCTTCTTCTTCTACGGGGGCGGGTGCTTACCTTGGCGGTTGCTTACCGTAGAAGAAGAAGCGCTTGCTCTTCTCCGGGGGAAAAAGATGGCGGCCGTTTACCGTAGTTGCGAAACCTAAACTCTATGAAAATAAATATTTATATTAATATATATATATACTGTCACCTTTTGAGACACTTTTTGGTTTTTAGGTGCGGTTTAAAGCGCGGAAAATACGGTAGATGGGAATTCCTCAAATGCTTATTTTGAAAATGTAATTGTGTTCAGGGGCTTCACGGTGGCAGAGGGGTTAGTGCGTCTGCCTCACAATACGAAGGTCCTGCAGTCCTGGGTTCAAATCCAGGCTCGGGATCTTTCTGTGTGGAGTTTGCATGTTCTCCCCGTGAATGCGTGGGTTCCCTCCGGGTACTCCGGCTTCCTCCCACTTCCAAAGACATGCACCTGGGGATAGGTTGATTGGCAACACTAAATTGGCCCTAGTGTGTGAATGTGAGTGTGAATGTTGTCTGTCTATCTGTGTTGGCCCTGCGATGAGGTGGCGACTTGTCCAGGGTGTACCCCGCCTTCCGCCCGATTGTAGCTGAGATAGGCGCCAGCGCCCCCCGCGACCCCGAAAGGGAATAAGCGGTAGAAAATGGATGGATGGATGGATAATTGTGTTCATTGATTATATGCAATCTGTTGTTGTGTTCCATAATTTGCGTGTACACATTAATGAAGGTGTGTGTTGCTGAGCCCGACCTGGACCTGGTTTTAAGAACCCTTTAAACCATGGCTGTCAAACTTCATTTGGCCCTTGAGGCAATAATAAATTCAACATTAGAGCTGGCCAGCCGGTGTTATACAGCGTCGGTGCCGCTGTATCACCGCATTCAACGCTAATTCTCATACTTGCCAACCCTCCTGATTTTTCCAGGAGAATCCCGAATTTAGAATGGACTTTATTATCATTATATTTGCATATAACGAGATTAAGGACTCCAGTTTAATCATCAATCAATCAATCAATGTTTATTTATATAGCCCCAAATCACAAATGTCTCAAAGGACTGCACAAATCATTACGACTACAACATCCTCGGAAGAACCCACAAAAGGGCAAG